>NW_015166431.1:1040919-1055635 GCF_001447785.1 Gekko japonicus | reverse complement strand
AAAAATTTCACCATTACCTCTACGGCCGGCCCTTCACGGTCTGGTTGCCATAGGCTATAATGGAGCTCCCAGTAGCCACCCCCTTTCAGATGACCCTGAAGTGGGGGGAGGGTCTCCAAACCAGGGGATTCCCCACCCCCAACTGGAGTCTCTCAAGCCTTTTCACAGGCAAATAGCAGCCGGAGGTGTGGGGAGTGAACCCCTCCCCCTGTGTCATTTTCCAGACCTCAAATGTATCCCTAAGCTTTTACTAGCCCTGTGGGGAAGAACACACATGGCAACCATCCATCCCTATGCTATAGTCCTGAACAGAATCACTTCCCCCTATGACTGCTGTGTTTACCATGAAAAAAACTGAACTGCAGGCTTTCTTGGGCCTGCTCAATTTTTATCACGCTTTTCTCCCCTTGAAAGCTGCCGTGGCGGAGCCCCTGCACCGTTTCCTGGACAAAGACGTAACCTGGGTCTGGACACCCACTCATGCAATGGCATTCCAGGGGGTCAAGGACTTGCTCATTTCTAACTCCGTCCTGCACCATTTCAATGAGGTGCTACCGGTGGTCTTTGCCTGCAATGCTTCTCTCTACGGGGTTGGGGTGGTCCTAGGTCATTGGTTGCCGGACGGCCGGGAGGTCCCAGTCGCCTACTACTCTAGAACCTTGTCTTCTGCAGAGCGCAACTACGCGCAGATAGACAAGGAGGCGCTATCTCTATGGCCGGGCCTTCACAGTGGTGACGGACCATAAGCCTCTTCTGGGTCTCCTGGCTCTGGATCATCAGACTCCACAGATGCCATCTATGTACCATGCATTCAAATATTCGACATGTGCGGTCAGCATTCAAATATTGATATTCTAAGATCCTCAATCTACTTATTTACCAGAGGTGGGCTTTTATCTTTTCAATATTGTAATATGAGATTTTTAGCTATAGTGAGGGCACAGAGGGTCCATCTTCATCAGTTAGCCAGTTTGGTGTGGTGGCTGAGAGCCGTGGACTCTAATCTGGAGAACTGGGTTCAATTCCCCAGTCCTCCACATGAAGCCTGCTGAATGATCTTGGGCCAGTCACAGGCAATGCTCTCTCTAAGCTGTGGAGTCTTGTGAGCAAAAATTCTACTTTGTGAGCTACTGGCATTAAAGCTGTGAGCAAGCAGTTTGGCTACTGCATAAATTAGTTTGCTCTGGATCCATTGTTCCTGGGCTAACACAAAAATTGTATGAGCTGAGGCTAAAAACCTGTGAGCTAGCTCACACTAACTCAGCTTAGAGGGAACACTGGTCACATGGTTTTTCAGAGCCCCTAAGAACAAGTCTAGTTCACCAGTAGCATAATGCTAAGAGCTAGAGCAGGAGTGTCAAACGCATTTGTTATGAGGGCCAGATCTGACATAAATGAGACCTTGTTGGGCCGAGCCATGTGTGTCATAAAATGTAATGCCAGGTAGTGGAGATATAAAGAACACAAACACAAAGATGTTTTTAAACTTAAAAACATTAGCACTCTTGCAATATTTTGTTTATTTAGCAGTGTCTGATAACTGACACCTCTTGCTCTGAATTACTGCATCAAAAGTCTATTTATTTATTTATTTATTTATTCTTTAAATTTATATCCCGCCCTCCCCGAAGGCTCAGGGCAGCTAACAAGGGCATAACTGCCAATAAAAACAATAAGAACAATATAACATACAATACATTACACAACATAATACAATTAATAAAATATCGGTGCTCTATGCTGTTGCAATCTTGAGTATCATATTTAAGTGTATATCTGTAAGTTGCAAACCTACTTTTGATTTATTGACATTCACTACAGAAATCTCATGCTCAGAGTCTTGAGCCTAGGACCCAGGAGAAAACATGAAGTGGCTGAGCATTGTGAGCTTTTGTACATAAATTGCTTCATGTGCTGGTCAAGAACGTGAGATGGTACCATTACACAGAATGAGAGCTATACAAAACTATAGTCTTCCTCAGTGGTCAGTATCAGCCTACTATCTGGGAAGTCTAAGTTCAAAATAATCAAAGGAAGAGTGCTGGGTGAACTTGGTCTGGACACACACTCTCAGTCTAATCCACCTCACTGACTTGTTGTTATTCCTAATCTAAAAAGTTCACATTGCTTTCCTACTGAGGAAGAATGGATCACGAGGGCGTGAATACAGTAAAAAAGGTGAGGGAACCCAGTTGTACCCAGGAGAGCCACAGCATAAGAAGCCCAACAAAACACACATACTGTAGCAAGACACACAAAAGCTCATACCTTGGATAGAACTTTGTTGGTCTTAAAGGTGCTTTGTATTTCTCCCAGGCAATTGAGGCACCAAGCAAAGCAAGCTCTCCCTCCCTCCCTCCTTCCCTCCCTCCCTCCCTTTGGGGAGAAGCCTTAGCCAATGGAAGGGAAGAAAGGCTTGCCTTTGTCTCCTGTGCAATTGAGGCAGCTTGGCCAAGAAGCAAGCTCTGGCTTGTTCTCCCTCTCTCCCCCCGGAAGGGGGAGAGCGCTTGAGAGAGTCTGGCAAAGCAAGCTAGATGCAACAGCAGCAGCAGAACTGGAAGAAGAAGCAGGAGACAGTGGGGGCTTGATAGAAGCACTCTGGCCCACGGGCCACATGTGTGACACCCCTGAGCTAGACCTTGCAGCTGCCAGACAATCTCAGGATTTCCTGGCTATTCTACACAATGCAATACAATAATTAGTTTAGCCTCCAAGAGATGGGCAAATAGTTTAAAAGTATGTAAGGTAAAGGTAAAGGTTCCCTTGCTTGAAAGCCAGTCGAATCCGACTCTAGGGTTGCAGTGCTCATCTCCGTTTCAAAGCCAAAGAGCCAGCGCTGTTCGAAGACATTTCCGTGGTCATGTGGCTGGCATGACTAAACACCAAGGCACACAGAACGCTGTTACCTTCCCGCAGAAGTGGTACCTATTTATCTACTTGCAATTTCTTGCTTTCGAGCTGGTAGGTTGGCAGGAGCTTAAAAGTATGTAAGCATCCTCAAAAAACAATAAACATTCTAATACAAAATTGGTATGAGAACATAAAAACATAAGAGAAGCCAATGTTGGATCAGGCCAATGGCCCATCCAGTCCAACACTCTGTCACACAGTGGCCAAAAATACCAGGTGCCATCAGGAGGTCCATCAGTGGGGCCAGGACACTAGAAGCCCTCCCACTGTTGACCCCACCAAGCACCAAGAATACAAACATCGTCCCAGAAAAACCAAATAACTGAACATATCCAAAGTATATGCTTAGGGTATGTGTCCTGTATGTTAAAATACCAACAATTAGACACTTTACTCAGTCCTTTGCTAAAGAGTCTCTGTGGCGTCCAGTATATACTAAACATAATTATTTGCTGAACTTAAGATCCATAGAGAGAGTAGATTTGCACATTAAGGCCATATCCCATTGTTCTGGCAAAATACATCAATCTAGCTTCTTATTCCATTCATTCCTGAGACTCCACACAAATTTATTAATCAGCATCAAATATTTATCTACCTAGATTTAATTAGAGTTTCCATGAGCAAAGGGGACTCTGAGACACTTAATGGTGCTGGGCCATATTTAGATACCAACAAATGTTGAAATTGTGAGTATTGCCCTTCTACAGAAAGTGACAAGTTCTCCCAAGCAGACTGAAATTTCACTTTTAAAATTCTAGTTTAAATTATACTTAAAAAAAAAAAGACGTGAGACTGCAATCTTGGCATTAGATATGCAGGAGAAAACCTTTTTGTCTTCAAGAAGATTATACTTGATTAATGGCACTGGATGACTGTACTAGATCATTCATTCATTCATTCATTCATTCATTCCAAAAGTTAATGTTAAGTAGCCAAGCCCAATACTCATATACTCGTCTTTTTTTAAAGATCTGTCCGTATAAAAATGTGGAGGAAAATCAAATCAAGGTGGTCTGAAGTCACATTTTTTGCCGAGGCATCCGATCTAGAAGAATTTGCGTGAGATTTGCAAGACCCTTTCTCCATGACATGCCCATTCCCCACATGCATTTATTTATTTATTGAAAACATTTATTAACTGCCTTTCTCCCTTGAGGAATTCAAGGCAGCTTTAATAATAATAATAATAATAATAATAATAATAATAATAATAATAATAATAATATCCATCATGCAAGCCCTTACCAGCTGAGGAGGAGGAGAGTTGGTTCTATACCCTGCTCTTCACTACCCAAAGGAGTCCTGGAGTGACTTCCTCTCCCCACAACAGACACCCTGTGAGAGTTCTGAGAGAACTGTGACTCACCCAAGGTCACCCAGCTGGCTTCTTGTAAAGGAGGAGGAATCAAACCCGGTTCTCCAGATTAGAATCCGCTGCTCAGGTACTGCTCATAAACCTCCTTGCCACCTCATTGGGAACTAGGGTGCAGTGTCGCCTCCTGTGTTCCTTACAGTCTCTCCAGAAAACCCACTTTGGTTAATCTCCCATAGTCCTTGCTTTGCCTTCAGTGGGAGAGGCTGCAGCTCTGTAGTAGAGTATTGGCTTTGTATGCGAAAGATTCCAGGTTCAATACCCAGCATCTCCAGTTTAAAGGATTCAGGAATCAGAGAAAGACCTTTACTGGAAACCATGGAGAGTTGCTGGCAGGCCTGGAGTAAAACGTCCTGCCCCTTTATGTACTAGGTGAAGTTATTTACCTCCATGCCATGAAAATCTTCCACTGCTCATGTCCACACATTAAGCCTCTGTTAAAAGGACAGGACATTTCCCTCCAAACCTGCTGGGAACCCCAGCTGCTGCCAGTCACAGCGTAGACAATGTTGACCTTGGTAGACCACTAGTCTGACTCAGTAGAAGACAGGTTCATGCAATCTACTCCAACTGAATTGAACCCCAAGATCATCAACAGGGAGCCTCTTAGCCATGGGGCAGCTGCCCTGGGACTTGCATTGGAAGGGCATTCTGTGAGCCCCCATCACCCTGCAACCCCGCTGCCCCAGCCACTGCCCAAAGCCCTGCCACCAGCGTTGCCACTGATGCCCCGCCCAATTAGACTCAGGCAGGGAGGGTAGTTGTAGGGCATGGGGCCCCCAACCACCTTACAGATGAATGCCCTTCCCACACTGCCTAAGTAATTCTGGGGCCCCATTCTCAAGTTTTCCCAGAGACCCCCGAATCACCAAGTGCCCCTGTATATGGAACTGTTTTGTCCTATGAAACCTTGTGGCTTCTCTTTCCATAGATGCTTCTGTTGCTCCTCCAGCTGCCAACATTTGAATTGTAAGCTCCTAGGAGAAAGGCCCTACCCTTTTCGCTTACGCTAATTTTTAAAGCACCATGCACAATTATCAATTTATACAAATAACTATTATTATATAATTATCCCCTGGCTGTTCAGACATCTAGTTAACATGTTTTTTAAAAAAGGAGGGGAAATTGGTATAATTTTTTTTTTAAAGGGGGGGAAGTTGGTATAAAGATTGGATATATTTGCAATGTGTTAATACAAATATACTCCAGTCTTGCTGGCTATTGGTCTCCTGAAAGATGAAGATGAGAAAATACAGTCATGCTTGGGGACACTGAATTTATGCAATGAAGCACTGCCATCTTGTGGTAAAGAGATACAAGTTGGTATTTCTCAGAAGGATTCTCTCAGAGCTACAGGTCTTTCTATCTTCCCATTTTTACGGCACTCTTCCTCCAAGGAGTCAAGGCCACCAGACGTGCCCCCTCCCACCTCAGTTTTGTCTTCACAACAAACCTGTGAGGCTGAGAGAAAGCAATTTGCCCAAGGTCACCCATTAAGCTTCATAATAAGAACATAAGAGACGCCAATGTTGGATCAGGCCAAAGGCCCATCCAGTCCAACACTCTGTGTCACACAGTGGCCAGAAATACCAGTGCCATCAGGAGGTCCACCAGTGGGGCCAGGACATTAGAAGCCCTCCCACTGTTGACCCCTCCCCCAGCACCAAGAAGACAGAGCATCACTTGCCCCAGAGCCCCTATCTATACATTGTGGCTAATAGCCACTGATGGACCTCTGCTCCATATGCTTATCCAATTCCCTCTTGAAGTCATCCAGGCTTCATGATACTAGAGTCATACCCTCCTGAGTCCCCACTATAGAACAGCATCAGATTTTTCTCATCCAGGCAATGTTATCAGCATATCCTGTAGCAGACCATGTAACAGAGCTGCCACATACTGAATCAGACCAATAGTTCAGCTAACTCAGTATTATCTATTCTGACTGACAGCAGTTCTTCAGGTAGCAGAGAGTGTTTTCCCAGCATCTGCTACCTGAGCGTCAAAATGATTCTTCTGGTTATCTACTATCATAAAAAGCAGGACTTTCAACCCAAGCCTCCTCCCTGGTCCAGGTCCAGTCCTCTAACCTACATACTATTCTGGACTGTTTTAAATCAAACACCCTAGTTTTAATTTAGTTTAATTTTTTGCAGTAAGTATGAAATGTACAGGTGCCACTTGAGGGAAGTACATGCCTTTTCCAGGTACATTTTCTAAACACCTTGTTGGAACTCCTGAATCATATGAAGCAATGCCCAGATGCACTTCCACTGTTGTTGCCAGTGCATTGCCTGTATTCGAACAAGCATTTAGCTACTTATATGTACCCTCCCAGGCAGTGTTCCCTCTAAGCTATGCATGTGAGCGGCTGCTCATTAACACAGGAAGCCTTGCCCAGCAGCAGTCTGGAGGCACGCAGGGTCTTGCACTGCCCATTGCCTGTTTGAAGATTACAGCAGTTATATTCTGCTCAGGATGTGAACTGTTCTGCTCAGTAGGGGGGAAAGTTAGAGGGAAGATTGCTCCCAGATCTCTTTCTTTTGTTCATATATAACACTCCTATTGGTTGAGTCCATGCACACGTGCTGCTGTTGTCTCCATGGGATTGTGCCTCAGTAGCACCTACATGACTCCAGCTAGCACTGTTTACTCTCCACACAGGACATTAGTGTGATAAAGCCAGTTAAATGGAGTTCTGTATGCCAAAGACACAGGCCTCTTTATTTTGTTATACTTTTGTCCCACTCTTCCTCCAAGAAGTTGTGGACAGCATGAATGGTTTAAAAGCTCTTGTTTTATACTCACAATGACTAGATTAAGCTGCAACATAATGACTGGCTCAAAATTATTCCCTGAAATCCATGGCAGAGTAAAATCCAGCTCTAGTACGCTTGCCACTACACCGCACCAGCTTATCATTTTGCTTATGGGGAAAGGGGGGGGTGTCTTGGTGGGTGACAGTGCTATACTTAACAATAGGTATAATTATGCAGTAATTTCTCAAATTGGGCTTGTTCTGCATTCAGTAGAACTAGGGTTCTGCCCCCAATGCAGTTTTTCCAACCAGAAAAAAGTATTGATCTTTAGGGAACAAGCCACTGGGCTACCTTGTCTGACCTGCCAAAGCCCACCCCCCTCTGACTCCCTTGTTAACATACCAGGAATAAAGGCATGAATGGGCCAATCCAGAAAATCAATTCATTTGTGACTCTGTCCAGCATCAATAAACTATGTACTGCAGGTTGGTTTTAATGAAAGCTGGGCACCTGTGAATAACTTAGCCAGGAGTGCAAAACCATTCTGTAAAACACTTGATTGACAGGACACTTAAGACATTTTTCAAAATAAGAAACTGGCTGTAAATATTGTATCATACCAAGTCAACAACAAGTCATTAAATGGATCAAAATATGCAAAACAGCAGTTTGGCTGACCCTCCTTATTTTTAAACATACACACAGTTATTTTAAGATACATGCCCTAAACATACAACTGGGCACAACACTGGCCCCTCTTCTGACCTTCACACCTTCAGGATCCTGTTTGTGCAGGGGGCTGCCAGTATTTGGCATCCACACAATCCATGATTTGTAAAAATGGAGGGTAGGGACTCTGCAAGGAAGGTGGTGTGCATCTGGTTGTACAAATGATCCCCCCCTATTCATCTGTATGCTCAGTGATAAAGCTTGTGTAATTACTCTTGAGTGTCAGCAGAGGGCCTAGTTAGAACATAATGCTGCCCTCTGTAGATGTACCACTTCCGCAGACAGAGGCTCTGTGCCTCTCATAGCTACATGACAGGCAGAAACTCACCAGGTAAAGCATTACTCATCATTCCATCCCCTTGCCTAGAAAAGCTTCACCTGTTGATTTTCTGCCTAGCTGTAACAGCACACAGCCTCTGTCCATAAAAAAGCAGAAACTCAGAGCATTTCAAACAGACTCAAGAAGAAGGTAGTCTGGCTCAGCTAAGGCCAAATCCAGGTTGACAACCTAGATTTACTCAGCCTTAGTATTCCTGCTCAAACAGTACATATTATTTACGTGCAGAGCCTTCAGTATTTCTTACAGCAGCCCTATAAGTGACTGTTAATATGTCCACATTACAGATGGGTGTCTGAGGCCAAGAAAACATCAGCTTGCTTCAGGCAACCTAGTTAGCTCATGGCAGAAAGGCCACTTGAACTGAGGACTTTCCAGCTCCAGTCCTGATTCACTATGCCACACCAACTCGCAAGATGCTAGGCTGACAGACAGATCACCAAGACACCCCTGAAGGATGCTCCTCAAAGCTTTTCTCTTTACCCTTTATCCAAAATAAAGTGGCATGCAACTTACCTCCACACCCTGAGCCTGAAAAATTCTCTAACAAGAGAATTAAAGCGACACACACACACCCTTTGTTTTCTCCTACCTTCTTGGAAAGCAGCTTCAGTTCTGCTCCTCATAGCCCAATTGCCTTCCCTCTCAGGCTTCCTTAAAG
Organism: Gekko japonicus; assembly: GCF_001447785.1. Classification (NCBI taxonomy): domain Eukaryota; kingdom Metazoa; phylum Chordata; class Lepidosauria; order Squamata; family Gekkonidae; genus Gekko; species Gekko japonicus. The sequence continues at coordinate 1,046,864 of NW_015166431.1, read as the reverse complement.
TGCTGCTGCTGCTGCTGCCCCCGCCTCTGGCTTCTAAGAGGTGGAGTTTCTTGACAGACAGGCAATCCTTCTGTCTACTGATATATTTGCAGGCAGACCTTGTCCAGTGATGATCAGGGGAATTTTTTTACTACCTGATCCTGCATAAAGGGAAAACAGCTACCTAGGGCATGGCGAAGATTTGCAGGGGATTCTCTCCCCTCCCCCATTTTAATAATACATTAGTAAGAAGGAAATGCAAGTCCTTAAAGAAACAGCAATCTTAAAGTCTTACCTTTTGATCTGTGTTGAAGAAACAACTGATATTACAGCAGCTATTATTAGTGGCCTGAAACCACAGCTGAGACTGATCCATGCACCAGATCTCTATACCTCAATATCCTACATGCATTCTTTCCTGCATGCCCCCCCCCCGTTTTCTTAAATTCTCATACACTTAATTCGATCAGAGTCACTTTATTAGGCCTCATAAAAACATCCATGTTAGTCAGCGGTTGGCTTGAGCAACCAATGTGAAGGCTTGCATGGGTAAATCATTTATCAGACAACAGAGACAGGATTTACACATGGCCATTCACATAATGCTTTCCTATATTCAGCAGCTAATAACTGACGGCCCCATGGGGATGATATGGCTCAGGAGATCTGTTATTTCTGGGTGTTGTTTCCCATTGTGCGCACACATATTTCTCTCATCAATACCAAAACTGGCAATGATAATTTTACCCCAAGTGAAAATGGGATAATGGTGTTATACTGTTTTCCATTGTGTTGTGCTCTCATTTTGTGATCCAGTTTAACTGCATTGTTAGTTGTATGTATCATGCTGTTTTATTGCACTCAAAAAAAACTTGAGCTCAGCAAGAAAAACGGACTATAAACTAAGTAAATAAATAAACAGTTAACCAGAGCAACAACCAATATTCCAACCTGCCTTAAACCCCCTGAATAAAATATTGTTTGTTCCAGCGCAGCCAAAGAAAGGTCCTCTCAGGAGAAGCACCAAAGAACAGCATACTTAATGGAATTCAAGAAAGTGGAGGAGGGCAGTGAAGAAGAGAGAAAATGGCTGCTAAAACAACCTTCCCTCCCCCCATGTCAGACCCTTCAGCCTTTAGCAGACAAGACACTCTTTAACTTTTAGTGGCGTCCACTCACATCCTGAAAAGTCAAAGGTGTGTGTTGCACAGATTGGAACTCATCTACTAGAAACACACATATAAACAGGATTAGCAAGCCTCTCCAAAATCCCTTCCTTCCTTCCCACTTTCAAAGAAATGCAGGACAACTGGGGCTTAGTGGTGGAGCACCTGCTTGCATGCAGACCTACCCCCGCCTCAGTCCCTGGCATCTCCACCTAAAGGATCTCAGGGAAAGATGTTGGGTAGATCCTCTGTGTAGGATCTTTGTTGGGCTCTTGCTGATCAGAGTAGATCTGGCTGCAGATGAACCAATGGTCTGACTCAGATGAAGGCAGGTTCAAATGTTCATAAATCAAAAACGCATTTTTTTTAAATTCCCAGTCATTTTATTAATGTGGCAGGCTCATGTGGTCAGCTGTAACAGAATAATACAAACAGCATTGAAGGCAGTGTTCAAAGGAGGGAACAGTAAGGCCCTTAGACAGCCACATCTAAAATTGTGTTCCCATTGCACACATTGTAAGAGAAATAGTTAAGAGGAGAGAAGACAGATCTGGGAAACGGGAGACTTTAGGGAGCAGTTTTTTGTTCTTTTTCTTCTTCTTCACTGTCTAGAGTCTGTTGTTGTTTCCTGGCTATTTCTTTGTATTTCTGTAACCCAGGACAGTCTTCATGAAAATGAAATACAGCACAATGACAAAGCAGAATATGTGGTGCTTTGTAATAAAATAGAAAGCCAGCTCCCTAGCTGTGTAAATAACGTGGATAAAGATGAAGCAGAAAAAAAATAGTGCATATTGGTTCTGGGGCTGGAGTAGTTCACGGAGCTCTTGTCCAATCTGCAGGGGGAAGGAGAAGGAGAAGAAAGAGTTTAAGAGTGTGCTTGTTAAGAAATCCAGTTGCTCCGTTTGAGGCAGAGTCCAGAGAAAGCTAAATGGGTTCAACCTTCATTCATTTCCATGAACTTAAGGATGCTTCAAATTCTGCGACTTTGGGTTGTGCTAAGATTATTTATGACTTCTGTAACCCCTCTTTCTTTCATTGTAGGCCCTGTCCACACGCGGGGTTTTGGGCCGGGAGTGGGCCGGATCGGGGCCGGAGCAAACGGGCACGATCCCACTGCAACATCTGGGCAGCGTTGCGCACCCGTCCCCGATCCGGCCCTTCCCCCGATGAAACGTATCAAAAATGAACCACCTACCGAGGTGGTTCATCCACGACAGCCGCATCAACGCTGGTCGTGGGATCGCCGGCCCGTCTTTCTGCCGGCGCATCCCCAGCTCCTGCCTGAACTGCGCATGCTCAGACATGCGCAGTTCGGCAGTCTCCCGTTCCCCTCTGTCGCTTCCCCCGACATCTGATCGTGCCAGGGAGGGAATGCGCCGTGGCTCAGGGGATCAATGTGATCCCGCCGCGGCGTGTGTTTTTTGGTGCGGCTTTCAGAAGCCGCGCTTCAGCCCGTCCCTTTTTGCCCCGTGTGGCAGGGGCCATAGTATGCACAGTATGTAAGGTTCCCAAGAGGTCTCCTAGCTGTTGGCCAGACCTGCTTAGCTGCAGCAAGATTGTTGCATCATGCACACTTCTACAACACCTTGGGAAGTGTTGCACAAATTCAGATACACTCAAAACTATTTCCATTCATGAATTTTGCCATGAAAATCCAGCACATTTTGACCAAAGCTGGACTAAATTCTGGTGGACGTTCAATGGTGTGGAAGTTGTCAATCAAACAAGAAGGTGTTTTGGCAAGCTGCTCCAAACAGAAGTGTTTGGCAGGCTCAGAAAGGAGGTGGGATCAGAAAAGAGGTAAGTAAGCCTACAATATGTCTTCACATGTATCTCCCACACACATACACTCACAATACTTCCTCTTTGTTCCTGAGTAAACCATACATGAAGGATGATTTTTACAAAGAGGCAGAACTGTTGGCATTCTTAGGACACTAAACATTCTGAGCAAAAAATCTACTGCTAGAGGGAAATACACTGTACAGCCCCAAACACTGAGTTAGTCTGAAATGGAGTGTGCCTGCATAGCCAATTGCCAGAGAAGGGGCAAACGTCTCTGATGGCTCCCACAGGGAGTCAATCTGCCACCATGTGTTTCTCAGGGCTGCTGGGATGTCCCCTGGACCAAGATTTGTTGCTGCTTCAGGCATAATGAAACGTTGTACATCTAATTCTGAACCAGGCAACTGATAGACCTGATAGATCTGCAAAATAGAGCTAGGGACAGATAGATATTTCTCTATGACCCAAAGAAAGTCACAAATCTGCTGAAAATTCTGAAATCTAAAAGAACAATGGAGGGGGATTAAAACTCCCCAAAGTAATAGGAACTTCAACAAAAGAATGCCCACTGAACTCTCAGTTGCCAATTCAGAGGTTGCTAGGCAACTATAGCAATATTGCTGAGCCTTCCAAGCCTTGGTTTCTGTGAAGCGAAGCCATGGAGGGGAAAGAGGTGGATTTAGAGGCCAAAATAACCCTGGAAAGGGTCCTGGCCCCTTGTCATGTCCCCTGATGGAGAAAGAGTCACTGGGGACAGGGAAGGCAGCAACCACCAAAGACCTATGTTACTTAACCCAGCCTGGCGGTGATGGCTACCACACAAGTGGGCAAGCCAGGGGCCAGCACCAGTAGGGTTGCCAGCCTCTAGGTGGGGCCTGGAGATCTCCCACTTTTACAACTGATCCCCAACTGACAGAGATCATCTCCCCTGGAGAAAATGGCTGCTTTGAAGGGTGGACTCTATGGCATTGTACCATGCTGAGGCCCATCCCCAAACCCCACCCTTTCCCAGATCCACCCCCAAAATCTCCAGGTATTTTCCAACCCAGACCTGGCAACCCTAAGCACCAGCCACCATACGACTGGCCCTGGCCCACAGTAGCCATTGCATAACTGGGCCCAGCCTGGTGCCAGCACCAGCCATCATCTACCCAGTGCTGGTGCCAGCCATCATGCAACTGAGCTCAGCATCAGCTACCATGCAGCTTGGTCAGGCTTCTCCCAGTGAGTGGCTGCCAGGGGATGGGAGAGCAGATAAAGGTAAGTTGGCAGGTTGGTGGGAAGAAGAGAAGGAAGCAGGAAAGGGGGAGAAGCTCCCGGCTGCTAGGAACGGGAATGATGAAATAGTAGGGGAGGGATACAGGAAAAAATGAGTCCCTGTATGGTCCCTGCTTGTAATGCTCTAAAAAAAAAATCAAAAGTTGCTTTTGGAGGGGGTTATACCTAGGCTGGGCTATTGGAATGCACTATACTTGGGGCTACCCTTGAAGAGTGTTCAGAAGCTGTATCTAGTGCGGAATGCAGCAGCTAGATTGCTGGCGGGGGCCAGCTATCAGGAACATGTGGCCCTGCTGTTACAACAATTACACTGACTACCAGTCTGATCCCAAGCCCAATTCAAGGTATTGGTTTTGTCCTTCAAAGTCCTACACAGCTTAGGACCAGGATATCTGAAGCACCATCTTCTCCCATTCATTCCTGCCTGAGAATTAAGATCATAGGGAGTGGCTCTCCTAAGTGTCCCTCCAATCAAACAGGCTCATCTGGTTAGTTCATGAGAAAGGGCCTTTTCAGTGGCAGCCCCACAGTTCTGCAACAACCTCCCCAGGGAGGTCAACTGTGCTCCCTCACTTTTGATCTTCAGGAGGCACCTGAAGACAGTTTAATTTAGAACTGTACTTGACTAATTTAGTTTTTTTAATTTATGGGCAGTCCTGATTGAGATTTTAAACTGTCATCTTTTATGTGTTTTATAACTGTTGTTTTATTTATATTGTAAGCTGCCTTGAGTGCTGCAAGGTAGTAAGGCGGCTAATTAATTTTTTTGAAATAAATTAAATACATAAATAAATAAGCAGCTACAATAATCACAAAATGGCAGCCTCCATAGGCACTGAGAGTCTTTGGCCTTCTCCAGTGTCAGCTGCCCCTAGATGTTTCAAGCTGTCAGTTTCCTAGTTTTAATAAATCTAAAGGCTGCTTCAAATGGCCCATAAGTATTTTCAGACATACCTGCTTCACAGGCTTAAATGGTTTAGCAGTCATTTACTCCAGGAAATTATTGTTCTGTGAGGGTGTTGTTAGGAATGACAAAGGGAGGATTCTCAGCATCTCACCAAACTACAGTTCCTAGGATTGTTTAAAGGATGTCATGTCAGGTAAAACAGTATAAAACCAGCCTTAGATTGTAGGGTACATTGCACCTAGGTATACCCAAATCAAGCGGTTGGCTGCTTTATCATTTGAAACCATCCTCTTCAGTTGTGTAAAAGAGGCTACAGATTAGCCTGGCTAGGAGAAGGGCCATGGCTCAGTGGAAGAGCATCTGACTTGCAAACAGAAGGTCCAACGTTCAATCCTTGGCATTGCCAGTTAAAAGGATTAGGTAGTGGTGGGTGATGTTAAAGACTTTGACCTGAAACCTTGGAGAGTTGCTATCAGTAAGAGTAGACAATACTGACCTTAACAGGCCAAGAACTAACTGAGTATGAGGCAGCTTCATGTGTTCAGAACACACTCTGGCATCTGTTTTTACTGAACTGTCCATTAGGTTTTCCTTACTTACTGATCGAGAAACTGCCTGGTGACACATCCGTTCCATTTTTTCCTCATGCTGCCGCCTCTTTTCATTATCTTCATGCCTGTACCTCATCCTGGTCATTGCACTGTCCAACCTTATCTTCTCCAGCTCAAGGTCAGCTGCTGTGATCTGCCTACTAGTCAGTTGACCCATCCCCTCCAAACTGTTGATCTCAGCCATCCTGGAGTATGTTTCAGGTGGTAAACCGCCGG
>NW_015166431.1:1011940-1040870 GCF_001447785.1 Gekko japonicus | reverse complement strand
TCATGTAATCTGGAATGTATGAAGAAGCTGGGGTGTCCCTTGCAGGATCCTGAAACAAAAAAGTACAGAAGAAGAGATTGCCCTTCATCTCACCACATTCAGCCTTGCTCCATAGACCTTCATTTTAAGAGGTTTGGATGATATCTACCATAAGGATGGTCTTTTCAGGAATAGTTTTGGAATCCTCCCCAAGAGGTACTTAGTAGTTCTACTAAAAATTTTGGCATCATTTTAATTAGCACATGTCATGACCCAAGAGGGTCGCCACCTTCCGCCGCCACCACTCTGGACTTCGAGTCCCTTGAGAAGGCCGAGTACCCTCCCAAGCCCATCGAAAAATGCCCCCTTTTAAGCCGAGAACATAGACGTGATGACCAGGCAGATAACATTTAAACAAAATGGTTTATTAACACAGTACTGGGGCAAGGAACACAAGACAAGGTGCTTTAAAAGATATAACAATGTTTAAAAGGCAAAATAAATACAATCCTAATGCGACTACCTAGTCCACTTGACTAGTTACTACTTCAAGGCCCACAGCCTGCCAGGCTACGCTACCTGTTCTCACTCTGTCCCCAAGGGGATCTTTCTCTCACCAGAACAGCCTGTCCCCTCTGTGAGACCAGACCACAGATGAGAAATGAAAGAACACAATTTTTCACAGTTAACAGCTTAAGTCAGAATCTCCTCACACAACCTCTGGAAACTGATTGGCTATAACCCTAAGCATTATGGGGATTGTAGGCTGTCTACTTTCCACTACCATGCAGGTCTCTCCTGGGACCAGGCTGCATTAGGTCTTGCTCCCAGTCCTGCACAGATCATGAAAGCACCTTATTCTGCTAGCCATTTGGAATTTTGTGACAATAGACTGGGCTGCATTGATTTTAGTCTGCTAATGCTGATTTAGTGTTTTTTTTTTAACTGTACTGCTTTTGACCAATTTAATATTGCTGGCTGTTTTTCATAGGATATTTTAATGTACACCTTATCTATATTTATTTCTCTCATATTGTTAACCATACTGAGACCAAAACGTAATCCCAAAATTATTTACTGAAAATACAATGTCTTTGATGATCATTTCTTGTTTTCATAGTTCACATTAGTTTTACATATTTCAGCCATGGGACAGGAAGGGCTCATGCATATCAGACCTGTTGCACTGGTGGCGTTACCTGTCCTATAGAGCTGCTGACCTCATTGGCTGCAGGTGATTCTCTCTTGATGTACTCAAGGTCAAAAGGAGCAGAGGCAGCCAAACATATATAATCAGCCATCAGGAGAGCATCACACCATCTTTCAGCCACCTAGAAGTGGACATAGTTCACTCACTAACTATGCTGCCCACATAGTAGAACTAATTATCTTTTTCCTGAGAAAGGGTCCCTAGACCAACACTGCTGTTAAACTTGATGTTTCATTGTTTTGCTCCCAGAGCAAAAATGGCAATCTCTCTGCCTTATGCATGCTGCCTTCATTGCTACTTACCATCTTTTCCCTGTGCTTTTTGGTGTCTTTGAGGGGAGTGATCTGCACAGCAAATGCCGTCCCCTCAAATTCAATCCCTGCCTGTATCTCCTGGAACTCTGCAGCACCTCCTTGAGAAGAGAATTCAGACTCCCCCAAGTTACTGATGTGATCTAGATCTGCTTGAATCTCTTTGTCTGTGTGATGCACAGACTCTATCTCAAAGTTAGAGAAATCGGATGATGAATGGTGATCTCTGGGTGTTTCCTGCAAAAGATCAGAAAGAAGAAAAGGCCAGTATTTAAGAACAGATGCAACAACCTCCAGATGTCTTTATAGGAATGAGCCAAACATATGGTAAAGCTGCCACCGAAGGTTGCAAGGGTCATTGTCTGAAGTAAAATCAATGCCATTTTTCAAATGTATGCAACACTTTTTTGAACCAAATTGCTACCCCAAAAAAGTTTACAATAAAAAAATCATAATAAAATGCGGAATGTTAAGGATGCAATAAGGCTGTAGATGGACTTAACCCCCCCCCCCCGAATGCTTGACGCTGATGAGGTTAGTTAGGCTTTGGCTAATCAATGAGACACCTTATGGCTCAGTGGTAGAGCCAATGCCAATCAAAGTAGTTGACGCTAATCTTGATAGACCAATGTTTTTTTCTCAGTATTAGGCAGCAGCTTCATGTGTTCATGCCCTAAGATATATTTTTTTAATTACCTCAGGCTCATTACTTATTTGGGAAGGGATAAGCACCACAAACAATTAAGATGCTTCAAGATCTCCTCAGATTCTCCCAAATGCTATATTCTGTGCTTGTCCTGAAGCAGAAGAATGTGCTAGAATTTCTTACCATAGCAGATTTAGTCATAGGAAGAGTATGGACATCAATAGTGGTTTCCAAGGCAGAAGCCTCTACTTCCCCATCTGCCCCATGTAGAGTAGTTGAAACTAGCTAGTCCCCTTTGAAGCAAACTCACACTGTTCAAACACAAACCAGACTCCCTCTCCTAAAGTGCCATGGTGATGTAAAAAACATTCCACTCTGCAATGACATCATAATTTCCCAGTTACCACAGCAGTTGAGATAAATGTTGCTATGAGCCCTTTGTAGATTGTCAATTGCCTGATCTCACATTTACTGTAAGAGTCATTTCCAATATATATATATTTTTTTAAACAAGGCTAGAAATGTAAAAAGGATTGGTCTATCCAGGATGCCTTTGTACCCGATGTGATTATAATTTCATGTATGCTTTCTAACGACACACTTTGGTGTGACTGTGTGTCACCACCCATGCCTCACTACTTGGCTCCAGGTCCACAACTCTTACGTGCTTTTGCTGGCATCAGCTCCTACTAGGGTTGCCAACAAGCCTGGAGAAAAATGTCTTGTCTCTTTAGCAGAAGTAGAAATTAGCAGCTGAAGATTTTCATGGCATGGAAGTAAATAACACAGTGTTAAGCCTTTGTTAAATGGATGGCATTTTAATTTTCTCCCAGTAACCTTAATTCCTGCCATTGTTTAAATGTTCAGGAAGTACTTTTACTATCAGAGACATTTTGTGAAATCCTAGCACTCCATTCAGTGAAGTGTGAAGCCTTCCTATGGAGAAACTTTTTCAGATGGAGGAAAACACTGCACGCTGAGACCAGTTGCTGCAGGATCCAGTCCATTATTATTAATGTTGACATTTTTATACTGCCCTTCCCCCAAGTAGCTCAGAACAGCACACATTGTCTCCTGTGCCTCTCCATTTTACCCTCACAATAACATTATGAAGCAAATTAGGGCTGAGGGTGACTGACTCTCAATGTCACCCCATGGCTGAGTAGGGATTTGAACGCAGGTCTTCCCATCCTATTCTTACTCTATTGACTCCACCAGATGCTCATCACACCAGACCCTTGTCACTCTATCTGCCACACCAGAGAGAGGACCACATCCTCTAACATTTCACAGACAAAAACAGATCCACTCTTTTATGCTTGTAACATCCCTGTCCTCACTTTAATGTCTACAGCATGAGAGAGCCCATCCCAAGCTCTTTCCCAGCTGTCCTACACTTTGATAATTTGCTTTGAAACATCATGTTCTACGTTGACTTTTGAAGCAGGTGCCTTGGTTAACTGACCATTACCTTTGCCTCTAAAAAAATCTTTAAAATTATTAGTCTCACACTAGATGTTGTTGATTTTTTAAAAGCAGGTGCAGATTAAATGCAGGTGCTTGTGGGGTAGATGGAGAGGAAGAGTGTCTCTGGCACTGCCACACCTATAGTTACATTCTTCAAAGTCCATTGTAGAGTGTTTCCATGGATGGAAAGATTTCTGCCTGTGGGGTACAACTACCTTGTTTCCAAACACCTCCTAAGGTTGCTCCAAGAGCTCCCCCCGTCCCCCTGAAGCAGATTTTAGGGGTGTTTTGGGCTGCAGCAGGAAGGGGGAGGCAAGTTGCTCTCCGTGGCCAAAAAGCCTTCCATCCATGGAAGTGCTCTGCTGGATCCAGACCATTTTGATTCCAAAACTAATTTTTGAACCACAGAATAGTGGGCACTTTTATTTCAACCTACCAACCAGGATAGATGTGCCACGATGATAGGGGTGGAGCTCTGCTAAGAGCCTTGGAATGAAATCTCCACACTCAAAGGCAGTATCCTTTTGAGAACCAGAAGCAGGCACAAACCACAGGGAATGGCTTTCCCATCATGCCCTGCCCTTGAGATTCACAGAAGCCTCTGGTTATCTACTGGTGAAGATAAGGTTGTCAACTGACTGGCTCAGCTGTCTCTTGTTCCTTTAACTGGAGTTTGATCTGCACTTAGCCACTGAAGCTTTTCATAATATAATAAGTGTTGTCGTTTCCTAATGTCTCCATCTCCAGAAACTATTAAGGATGTAGAAGCAAGGGCAACCCTTGAACTAGTGTGCTTGAAAAGCTGGGGCTGTGTTCTGACCCACTATGGGTCAAGTCTAATGTTATCACAACTACTGAGTATTTTGCCTAGCTTTCCAATAAGGCCAACAAGTAAAGACAGCATAGCAAGCCAAGCTTAGGTAAAGAATCATTAGAGAACAGAGGAGGCTGAAACCTTAGCAACAGAATGTGTTTCTTGACAGGACTGGAATGGTGTGAGGCTGCTGAGTGTGGAATCTCATGACATCATCAAGACAGTTGGCCTAGAATTTGGACCTGAATGATCTGGATTTGCAAACTGAAGCACCAGTATCTGAGCAAGGGAGAAGGGGGCTGGCTGGCAAATAGTGCCTCTGACTGGTCAAGGTTGTCTCTCTGGTTTTGTACCAAAGTTCTCTATGGTAAGAGCTTAGTCTTTGTCTTCTATTGCTGGTAGCTCATGGGAACATTTTGCCCATTCATCTCCTTTTGGCATGTGCAGATGCTGGCGATATCCTAGAACATAGTATTGCCCACCAGTTAAGCACCCAATGAACTTCCCTTTCCCTCTAACATTCCATGAGGATGGATGGAGGTCATAGCCAAAGTATTAAGTCTATTACATTTGATTCTTTCTGGGCCTTAAAGACCAAAAGGACTTTGGTCTAAGTCGGATATTTACTTAAAGAGCTTGTTTCTGAAATACAGTAGATGAATATTCCCCCCTCTATTCCCCTTATAATATAATGTGTGCTTTATTCATCCATTCAGAAACCCAAACTTGTTGAAGACCCAACGGTATAATCTTTCCTCTTTCTCAAGTAGGGAGAATCATGTAAATTGGGCCTCTGCGCGTATGGGCATCCATGTGGAGCAGTCTTGTCAGAGGCTGTGTAATACTGCTTCCTTCAGCTGTGGCACCAGCTTCCGTTGCCTCCCATTTGGCTCAGTATAAAAGCTTCCCATCTGCATCATGTGTAGGGAGAGCTGGGGGGGGGGGAGCAGTCTCCTAGAGGCATGGCAGCTGTGCTACACTGTGGGGAGGAAACAGCACCTGTGACCCCCTGCAGAAAATAAAGGTGGGTGACCTGGCGGAGGGGGAGGCAGGGGGCAGGAAAGACCAAACAAGCTGGGTAAAAAACACAAAACACAAGACAGTTGCCAGGCAGGGCATTCTGGGAACTGCCCCAGGAAATAACAAATGGTTCAGGGGTGGGCGTGCTTCCAACCCCCCCCCCCTCAAATATATGATTGCAGAAATATGTTCCCTGGCTGCTTTTAAACGATTGGATTTTCAGCTAACTTGTTTCCTTGGTGACAATTTGCATATCTCCTTAGAAAAGATGGGAGGGAGAATTAGGCTCCAGTTGTCTGCTTATCGCTCACAGCGTCTCGAGGGCAGGGAGGAGCAATTAAACCACCTTAAAACCAAATCCAGGTAACATGGTGAGATGCCGTAGTAACCTTGGAGTCACCACTAAATGGCAATAAAATGATGCAGACAGCTGATGCTGAGATGAAACAATATGAGAACAGATGTGGCATGAGATGCAGACAGAAATCTATTAGATGATGTGGGGTTGGTGGCACAGCGGCAGGAAAGACCAATGCAGATTGGACCATAATGTTGTGCGTGGTAGAGGAGGAAGCAATTGCCTGCTGTTCCACCATGAAGATCTTTGGCTCATTCTCCATACTATTTTTGTATGCTTCCCTAACATATATGCTTTCTCCTTCCAGAATTGTGTGCTTGAAATTTTATTATGATCATTATTTACTTAAGAAATGCTCATTTTGTGCAATTTCACCCACAACCAAGCCAATACATTTGATGCAGCTTGTTGGAAAAAATCAAGAAGACTTCAAGTAGATATAGCTGGGTTCTGGGATTGTTGCCAGGTCTGGGTTGGAAAATACCTGAAGACTTTGGGGGTGGATCTGGGAGAGGGTGGGGTTTGGGGAGGGGAGGGACCTCAGCATGACACAATGTCATAGAGCCTACCCTTCCAAGCAGCCATGTTCTCCAGGGTAGCTGATCTGTCAGCTGGAAATCAGCTCTAAAAGCAGGAGATCTCTGGGCCCCACCTGGAGGCTGGCAACCCTATGTGAAACAGACAGGTTTAGTTCCTGCTAAAAGTGTTAATTGGTGAGATTATGTGACAACGACAACTATATAATGCTTTTCTGGAATGCTCAAAGGTTTTCATATGTACCCTTTAAATAGTGCTAACTCCTCCACAGAAACACTGTGGATGAAAATACCAGACAGACACCAAAAGTAATTTAGAATTGGAGATGCACTATCACACACACACCAACCAAAATGCTCAGGGTGATCTTGAGACGGAGAGTGAAATCAGGGAGGCATTAAAAGGAGAGGGACTTTTAATAATGAGTTATTTCACCTTCCCTCGTATTGATTTCATAGATGCACGCTTCAGTCATGCCAAAGAGGTAACATTTCCAGATACCCTAAATGTGCCCTAGAACAGCTGGTCATGGAATCCACCAGAAGCGAGGCAACCCTGGATTTTAATCCTCAGTAGTGATCCCCACAGGGATGCCAGCCTTCAGGTGGTACCTGGAGATCCCCTGGAACTACAGCTCATCTCCAGATGACAGAGTTCAGTTCCCCTGGAGAAAATGGATGCTTTGAAGGGTGGACTCTATGGCATTGACCCTCCTGAGGTCCCAGTCCTCCCTAGGCTCCACTCCCAAATCTCCAGGAGTTTCCCAGGCTGGATCTGGACCCAACCCCCCATCCCCTGCTGGTGGCCAGGGGGAACCTGGCAACCCTAGGTGAGATGTACATGTGGTTGAACCAACTGGAAACAGTGAGCACGATAGCAATAAATTTAATTATATGTATGTGGGAAAGTACCAAGGAACTCCAATACTGTCACATTTGACTTCAGAAGAGGAAGTTTCTCAAAAGTGAGAAATCTGGTAAAAAGAAAGTTGAAAGGAACAGTCAAGAGTGTTAAAGCTCTTGAAAGGGCTTGGGTGGTTACTCAAAATGAGATACTCCATTAGAATGTATACTAAGAGTCAGGGAAGGCAGTACAAAGTCAAGAGGTCACCAGCATGTTTAACAAACAGAGCAAGGAAAGCTATTAGAGTGAACAAGACTTCCTGCAGAAAATTGAAGGCGTGCTCAAACAAGACAAACAAAAATGAACACAAACTTGCATAAAGGAAATAGAAGACAATTAGGGATGCAAAAAAATCATTCCTGAATGGACGTTTTCAGGAAGAGAGGAGGTGGAGCTGGGGCAAATAGTGATGACAAGGGAGGACGTTCTAGAACGTATAGATAAACTCAGGGCTATTTTTGGGCAGGAACGCACAGGAACGGAGTTTCGGCTAGCTCCCAAGTTGGCCACGCCCAGCAGGAGCTCATTAGCATAATAGGCCACACCCAACAGCAGAAACTCATTAGGATTGGCTACAATTAGGGGTGTGTGGCCTAACATGCAAAGGAGTTCCTGCTACAAAAAAAGGCCACATTTGTAGATGACACCAACTTATTTAGGGTGGCAAAGACAAAAATAGATTGCAAAGCTCTCTAAAGGGATATCTTCAAACGGGGGGAATGGGCATTAAAAAGGCAAACAAAATTCAATGTGAGCGAGTATAAAGTGGTGCACATTGGGGCAAATAAGCTCAACTCCACATGCATACTGATGGGATCTGAGCTGACAGTGTCAAACCAATAAAGGGATCTTGGGGTGGTAGTGGATAGCTCAATGAAAATGTTGACTAAGTATGCAGATGCTGTGAAAAAGACATATTGTGTGCTGACTATAATTAGAAAATGAACAGATACAGCCTGATAAATGATATGATGAATTAGGTTTTTCTTTATGATGATACTCTGTGATGTTACTCGGCAATTTTAATTTGACTCTGTGTGTACGTAGATTACTGTATTTTTATTTATATGCCAATAAAAGGCTTTGGATTGAGAAAATGAACAGAGAATAAAACTGCCTCCATCATACTGTCCTTACATAAATCTGTGATGACACCACACTTGGAATATTGTGTACAGTTCTGGTCACTGCATCTGAAAAAGGGTATTGTAGAGCTAGAAAAGGTGCAACCAAATAGAGCAACCAAAATGATCAGGAGAGTAAAGCAGCTGCCCTATTAGGGCTGGTTGAAACCCTTAGGGCTGTTGTAATGGCTTGCAGGCTCCGAGCACCAGGTGTCAGAAGTCAGGTGAAGCAGGGTCATTCAGTCCATGGTCAGGATTTCAGAAGTCAGGCAAGGCAGAGTCATTCAGTTCATGGTCAGGACTTCAGAAGTCAGTAAAAGCAAAGCTGGTGGCTTAGTGTCTATCGTACGTGTTAAGTCCACACCTAACAGCCTCTCTTGGCTGGTTTTTATAGCCATATGCCTAAGGGTCATGCTTGCAGCCAGCTGCTCAGGAGCAATCGTACAACTACTCATCTTTGTTATTAGCAAGCAGCTGGTGTTGGGCCAGGAGGTGTGCACTTTGTCTTGTCTGTAGCTCTATTCACAGTCTCCATCTGCAGCACTCTATAAGGGTGTGATACTTGTGGGCTGGGAATAGCCAACTGAGGTTCACCTGCTGAATCAGGGCTGAAGGGTGTACGTGGCTCTGCACCAGCTGTTGGCTGTGAATCCTGACACACCTGCAGCTCATTTTCCTGCTGGTCAGCTTCTGTTAGCTCAAGGCAGGCTACATTTATTTATTTTATTTTACATGGGGCTCCTCTTCTCCCTAGGAATCCTCACTAATGCTGAGCCCTGGATGACTCATGACAGCTGTTTAGTTTAGAAAAAGATGAAGAATGGGAGACAAAATAGAGGTCTATAAAATTTTGCATGGTATGGAGAAAGTGGAAAGGGAAGAGCTTTTCTCCAGCTCCCGTAATACTAGAACCTGGGATCATTCACTGAAGCTGAAGGGTGGGAGATTCAGGACAAACTAAAGGAACTACTTCTTCACACAGTCTACAGTTAAATTGTGGAACTTGCTGGCACAGAATGTGGAGATGGCCGCCAACTTGTAAGGCTTTAAGAAGGGAGTGGACAAATTCATGAAGGACAGGGCTATCAATGGCTGCTAGCCATGATGGATGTCTACTCCCTCCAGTGCCAGAAGAAGTATGCCTTTTTACAACAATTGCTGGAGTGCAGGGCAGGAGGATGCTATTGCTATCATCCAGTTTCTGGGTTTCCTAGAGCTTGTGAGCATCTGGCTGGCCACTGTGTGAACATAATTTGGGATCTGATAGGCCTTTGTTCTGATTCAGCATGGCTCTTCTCACCTTTTACGTCCTTACTTCTTGCAACAATCCTGTAAGGTAGAGCAGTGCTACATCCATAATACTAATGTTGGCTAAAGACTGTATGTGTGTCTAAGACCACTATGCAAATTGATGATGATTGACAAATGAGTAGGCCAGTGTTGTTGGCTTGGGAAGGAATTACATTGTTCACCAGACCCATGTAATTCCTTTTAAATAGGACATGGGGTCCAGCCATTGAAAAACTGCAATCTTGCCATGCTGAAAACCTGTGTATTTGAAGTTTCATGTTTTCCAATGCATTCCTTCATCCCTTCTAGATTAACGGTGCAATCCTATACAGAATTACGCCAGTCTACCAATTCTGCATGGGATTGTGCTTTGTCACCTGTTCCTTTTTATGCGCTCATCAAGATTTCAAGCCATTGATGACTTCTTGTTCCCTTCTTGTTCATCTTTGATCCTATTGATCACACAGCCTTCCTGTCCTTCTTGACTGCCTTTTCCTCATTCTCTTTTCCCCCTTATCTTCATTTAGTAATGCTATTGGGTACTATTATTTATAATTAGATAATGCAACCATGTTGACGGTATATTAAAATTATGACTTTGGTGATTGTTCCCACTCAGAAATACAATTTTCATTCATTTTCCAATGTGCTTCAGGACGCCACTGTTGATGCTTCAGTGTC
This sequence comes from Gekko japonicus, assembly GCF_001447785.1. Taxonomy (NCBI): domain Eukaryota; kingdom Metazoa; phylum Chordata; class Lepidosauria; order Squamata; family Gekkonidae; genus Gekko; species Gekko japonicus. The sequence goes on along the minus strand of NW_015166431.1, from coordinate 1,030,530 downwards.
TGCAGCCATCCCCTCTGTTGTAGCGGATGCTCTAGCTAATGGAGACCAGCGGACACCATTAGAAACCAGATGGCAAATGGAAACCATAAACAGCCCTTTGCAACTAGAATTGATTGTCAAAGATGGAAAAAAAGAAGATGCTAAAGAAAAGGAGCAACAGAACACCCAGCAGGCCCATGGAGCCGATAGTGACCCTGAGAAGATGCGGCTAGCCTTTGAGCTGACTGCGCTGAAGCGCCAGCATGAGGAGAACGAAAAGCAACGGCAGCATGAGGAAAAGATGGAGCTGATGCGGCAGCAGACACCATCTAGAGAGGAGCAACTGGGTAGTAGACTGGACCCAATAACAGAGATTGAATTAGAGAAGATGCGCATGGAGTTTGAACTGGCCAAGCTGAAGCATATCTCTGAGGAGAATGAGAGGCAGAGGCAGCATGAGCGGAAAATGTATGAGGACAAGGAAAAGCAGCGGCAGCATGAAGAGAAAATGGAGCAGATGCACCAGCACCGAGGCCTGCTTCGAGCATCAAGCCAGAAGGCTTCTTCTGATTGCAAGGTAGAAGCCACTGCTGAGACATCTTCTGTGGCCTTTCCTGATGTAGGGAAGGTGAGGATAGAGGTCCAGCTAGCCGTGCAGGTGTACTTGCCAGAGATGAATGAAAAGAAGTCACTATGTGAGCAGAGTGGGTGTAAGGAAATCCCAAACCTCGAGCAGCAAGTGAAAAGCAGCCCTGAGGACGGAAAGCCACAAGCACCACCAGAACAGCAGGAGACCAATGGGCTGACAGAAAACCTGGGCCTGCAGGTGCCCCGCATCGTGGTAAGTGGGGCAGAACCAGTGTGGTCACCCAGCAAGTTGGACTTAGCCATTGAGACCGAGCTGGAGAAGAGACGGATGGAGTTTGAACTGACGAGGATGAAATACGAACATGATGACAATGAACGGCAGCGCCAACATGAGGAAAAGATGGAGCAGCTGCGGCAGCAGGCACTCCCAAGAGAGGTAAAGCAGGAAGCAGAATATAAATAAGGGAAGATGGGAGGCTGTATCCCTTTCACCACCATGCAACTAATAAGGTCTTTTCCGCACTAGACCTTAAATCCTTGTTCAACCCTGTCCCCAATCTTACATTCTACACTACTCACAAGTTCACCCCTGTAATTATCTCGGGGTATTTTTTGTTTCCACATTACACTGAGGTCACCCCGGTTTTGCCCCACACTTTTCCCGGGCTAAACGGACACTGTTATAACCAGGGATAAGTGCAAGGTATTGTTTCGCGAGCTGAACTCTGATAAAACCAGGGATGAGATCCAAGTGTGGAAAGGACCTAAGTGAGGCAAGGAGGGGAAAACTTTGTCACCCATCTTGTGTTACTTCCACACCAGGACAGTTCCCCATTTTGATCTCATTGCCACTGTGAATGGAAATAGGGCTGCCAAGTGGGGGCAGGGGGGTGGGGAAACTCCCGCTTTGGAGGCCCGATTTCCGCCGCGGCGGAATCGGGCCCCGGGGGGAACTCCGCCCCCCGAAGCTGCGTCACCAGAGGTGACGCAGCCACGTCACTCACATTGGGGGCGTGGCCCAGATCATCAGGGGGGAAACCATATGGGTTTTCCCCCGACGATCTGGGCCACGGCCCCCAACGTGAGCAACGTAGCACATCACTTCCTGTGATGTGCTGGTGGCATGCGCACGCGCACGCTTTGCATGCGCATGTCCTGGGAGAGCTCCCGAAGCCCGGCAAGGCTCCCCCGCCGGCAAGGGTAAGTACACTTGGCAACCCTAAATGGAAAGGATTTCACAGTGCCAATGAAGCCTCCATACAGAGGTTTTCTCCATGCTTCACTCTCTCTCACATACAAATCTGTTTCAGGGCAGCGAATGTGTTCAAAACACTCCTACTGAACTGCTGGCAATATACAAGGATAAGAATGCTGCAGACTTATGTGTCTTTGCCCTGATTTTAATAGTTACATATATAAAAAAATAATTATTTATAAGTTTTATGGTGAACAATCCAAGTGCTTATACTGATGACATCCTCCTTGGGGGTGGAGCTTCTGAGTCTCAAGGGGCATCATGATTTTCTGCTTCAGGAAGTAGAGTTTCTACAGGCCTGGGAATACAGCCAGCACCTCCATCCGGAGAGATGTTTTAGCCCAAAGTTCCCTCATGGTGTCCACCCTTCCAGCTCGGGGCCTGTTTATTGAAGGAATGGGTCTGACATAGTTTTCTTTGGTTTAGATAAGAAGCCCATGGGAGGGGGGGCTGAATCACTCTCCAGAATCCCCTGCTGATTGGGGATGGATCTATTGTGTGGATCCTTTAGTCACCTTATTAAATCAAATGCAATATTAAAAGTGCAAGGTTTTGCTATAAATAGGAGGTATAAATTGCTTGTATTCCATTAGCATATTAATTCTTTCTCATGTTTTGAGGCATCAAGAGCATTTTCCATTGCAAAGCCTGGGCACCTGTGGGTTTTATCCTTCAGGGATAACTCTGAGTCAGATCTGATTCCCTCTGTCAATGGAATGCATCTCTTTTATTTTCCCCACAGTCTGAATGAAGAGTGCATGGCCTGACCATTGGATGCCTTCCTTTTAACACGCCAGGTTATCAGCGGATGCACACAGAATGACTCCTCCCTCTGACTGAAAACCTCTTCTCTGTATTGCCGGCATTATATTATACTTTATTGAATTGCTGCAGTATCTCTTGCCTTGTGTATTCCTTAATTAGTTTGTGATATATCAAGTATGTAAAATATTGTTCTCAGATCTGAGTTGCCCATGTGTAGTTCCTAATTTAATCATGATTTTAATGGGAGAATCCATAAATGATTTTGACAATCATACACCAGTACCGTATTTCAAGAGTAAATAGTGTGCTGGATAGTATAATTTGATCTCAGTAGGATTGGGAGAGTGCTATAATGGAAGGTTGAGTTTCCTATTTACTTGTTTTATTCTATTAATACTCCTAAATGATGACACAGCATATTAACCAGCCCCACCTCCCTTGGTTAAAACCCATCTTGCCTAATCGAACTCTACACAGCGCCCAAAAGCCGGTATATATATGAAAGCCATACACCACTTCTGGGAAACACAAAGCCTTGTGAAAGAGAATTCTAGCCACCAATAACAACCTTCACCATAATTTTGTGATCCTGACTTGGTGCGTGGTCAATACACTCAAAAGGATGTCACTTCTTTTTGAACCCCACCCGCACCAATAAGGCTTAAAGGAGTGTGACAGTGCTCCATTCCCTCCTCCAAGAGGGTGTGGGTGTGCAACCTTGTATGAGGAAGTGGCATGCTCAGTGGGGACAGCATCATTCCCAACTTCCTCCACCAAACAAAAACAAAACCCTGGAGTTATGGAAGAACAAATGATGGTCTGCAACTGTGTGGAAATTCTACTGCCTTTCTTACTAGCTGATGGAACCTGGATCTCCAAGCTTGGCAATGAATCCAGGATCTCCTCAAGGATAAGAACCTGAATGACCATTCAACATCTTGTATAATTTTCCTCCCATATCATCTCATTCCTAAAGCTATTTGTTTTTCTATTTAAAAAGAATATTCCGTAAGATCAACATTCTCATTCCTGTAAAAAAAATGTTTCAGAGATTGCCACTTATGACTGGTGCTGCTGATTCACGATGACAATGACAAAAATTCAGATTACTAAATTGCTTTGCATAGGTTTTATTCACATTTGCCTGGGACCAGGTAAAAGCCATGATTTTGATTGAATTTCTGGGTAATTCTCAAACCACTCAGATTCTGGTGATGAACAGTAATAATCTTTTCTGAGAAGCAACATGAGCCACCTGCCTCTCTTCAGATGTTGCCGTGGCACTGGCCACTAATACCTGTCACTGGATGAGTGTGTCCTTGTTACGGGGGGGGGGGAGCGGGGAGGAAACATACTTACTCCTGCAGACAGTTCTGCTAGTCCCATGCAAATCACTGACAGCAAAACTGATGGCAAGCAGCTTCTGGCATGGCCCGTTTCACTCCTTTGCAACATCTAACAGTATTTGCAAAGACAGTGTATGGTTCCTCCCTCTTTTAAGGACAGCATGTGTTTATATGCCTATAAGCACCTTTACTACATACTTAATTAACAAAAAACTTCACAGGAGGATCCCCATTTTAAAATGTCTCCAGCACAAGAAGGTAGTACTTGACACAACCACAGGTCAACAGGTTGACATTGTGAATTCTGGTGTTGCAGGGAGACCATGGATAGCAGCCATGGAAGTAATATTTTTCTCCCCCTTTTGAAGTTCTTGTATTAAGGTACTGAAAGGGTGAATGTTTATTCACATATCTGCATGCATAGTCTTTTAAAAGGCAAATAAAACCACAGCCACAAGCTGCATCTCAGCATTTCCCCAACTATCCAAGAACCTTGCCCTTCTTTGATGAGGGACAGGGAGGAAATTTTATACACACACTTGCTGAAGCCCAAAAGCCAAAAAGTTGCTCATGACTCAGAAGCAAAATGCAAGGGAAGACAAAAAGTTGCTCATGACTCAGAAGCAAAGCAATGCTTTGTTAACTCAGAGCAACAGAAGGGAAGACCAGATAAATGTGATGCTAGCTGAGACAGTCATTATGCCTTAGGCTGCATCTCCTAACAAAGGGGTCTTCTGTCTTCATGACAAGCCGTTTGCAGTGAAGGAAAAAGACAGCAATCCCATTCAAGATAGACTCTGCCCATCAGATATACAGCTGGTCACAAAGATAATGAGGACAGAGGACAAGAGTGGGATAAGAGGAAGTGGAGATCATTGTTTCAAAAGATGAAGTTACGTTGGATATCTCTTCTGATGAAGACAAGACATGGACTTAACAACACTCATGATGGCTTTAAGACCATGTCTCTTCACAAATACATACTAGAGCCAGTTTGGTGTAGTGGTTTCTTCACAGTTCAAGGGACCATTGGGCAATGATTTAAAATGTCCCTTTCCCAGGTTGTATACTTTGTCAACCAAGACCAAAAACCATTCTGCGTTTCTACTGTGCAAATTCTGAAGGTGGTACTTTGGGTGGTGCTCCAGTACCACTGTTAAACCTTAAGCTGGTATCTTGATGGTGTGCTTGCGCACAAAATTATACCTAGAATTAAACTTTGTTGATCTTAAAGGTGCCACTGGACTCAAACTTTGTTCCGCTGCGTGAGACCAACATGGCTACCCACTGGATTCTATCCATGAAGGCATCAAAGATAAGCAGAGCACCTAGAATCTGCTCACTTCCCTCCATGAAGGCAGTAAAGATGAGTATGTAGAGTCTTCTCCACTCTATGAATATAGGAGCCTTTTGCAGAAGCAGTCTCCATATTTTCATAAAAACCCATATAACAATGAAAACTGGAAACATCCTTTTTAACTAAAACCTTTTGACATTCTTTCACTATTAGAAGCTATTAACCCAATGTAGCAGCTCACAAGTCTCAAGCAGAAAACATTTTCAGTCCTCCTGCTCAAGACACTGTAACTTGAGAAGCCAGGAAGTGAACCTAAGGCCTGTATGTGAACATTGAGTGCCCCAATGTGAGACAGAATACAGAGGAATTTCAGACAGATTATATAATCTGGAAGAGGAACGGTTCCCAAAGGGTTTCTGGTCTGTCATTTCAGACAGAACCATTTTAGAATCGGTTCCCTACCGAAATATATTTGTAATTTCACACACAAACACTTCTGTCCCGTTTAGGAAACGGAGCTGAAGCGTTTTACCTGTCAACCACTTCCAAGTAGACTTCGGTTTCCTCTCCCAGTTCCGATGTGCTTTTTCCCACCGTTTTTCGCCTGCGGGGGCGATCTCTGGTGTTGTTGGGTTTTTTTGAATGTTCGCTTTATAACGTTATAGCTATAACGGTATAATGCTAAACGTGACAGCATTATATCAACCCCATTGGAATGCCTGGATTGTTGTGTTGTAGCACTATAGCACTATAACGTTATAAAGCGAACATTCCCCCCCCCCCAAAAGCTGAAGATTGCCCGCGTGGGCGAAAAACGGTGGGGGGAAAGTGGGAAAAAGCGGTGCAGTCTGAAATGGCAAACCGCTTCAATCCAGCTCTTTACCGGAAGGGGAAAGCCGTGTGTGAAATGGCAGCCCTATACCAGTTTACTCCACGACGGATCAAAAACGGCTTCAAAACGGGTTAAAAAGGGTAATGTGAAATTCCTCACTGTCTCCATGTCAAACACTGGTTGGTAATAGATTATGCTTTATTAAATGCTTACACCTTTGCTTCTAAGTCTTCAGGACCAAAAAAAAAAAAGAACTGGCATGTTGTAGTGATTAAGAGTGATGGACTCTAATCTGGAGAACCAGGTTTGATTCCCCGCTCCTGCTCCTGAAGCCTGCTGGGTGACCTTGGTCTAGTCCCTCAGAATGCTGCCAGACTCAGCCCCACCTATCTCACAAGGTGACTGTTGTGGGGAGAGGAAAGGAAGGCAATTATAAGCTGCTTCAGGTAGAGAAACGTGGGATATAAAAACCAACTCTTTTTCTTGTTCTTCTACTTTGCAAATTGTATCTGTCCTGGAACTATTCTGTGTATTCAGCAACATCAACAATGAAATTTCCCCAAGTCCATTTAGAAATAGAGAATGCTTGCAAGAATATGTGAAAACCTGAAGTAGGCTGAAAGTCAAGGATCCAACCCTCTGGCCCTAGAACAGCTTTTTCCACTAAAGGATAGGGTTGCCAGCCCCCAGCTTGCAGCCATCAGGGGTCTGAGGGGAACATGGGGGGCACTGTTGATACAAGAGCATTACAAGACTTCCAGGGGAGTGACATTGTGCCTCTATATGACTCACCAGGAATACTGTGGTGAAACTAGAGAGTTTCCCGTAATTCCTAGAGAGGCATGAAGTCACTTCCACTTTTCCCCAGAAGTGATGTAACATTGTTGCACCAATGGCAATTTTGTAGTTTATTTTTCCTCCTGCCAATTGACAGAGTGGTGGTGGGCAGCAGAGGTTGCCAGTGGAAGGTCTCCCATCATAGTAACCCTACTCCAGAAGGACACATGTGATGTTCTTGAACCCTGTAGTCAGCCTCTTCCTTCCCCCTCCAGCCAGCATAACAAGAAATAAGGAGTAACAACCCTGGAACAGCTAGAGATAAATGGAGCCAATTATCCTGGCAATAGGGCAATAAAAATGTCAGCAAGGAACATCTGGTAACAAGCAAAAACCTGGGCACACCTGCATTTTGGAGAGTAGGAGAGAAGGACAAAAGAGGCAAAGAAAGAGCTGGAAAAGGCCAGGGCAGAGTTCCATCTTCCACCATCAATGGAACTCTCCCGCTTGAGCAGTCTGCACAGCAGCTCCAAATACTTCATCATCAGGTATGGCCAACCTAATTTGGGATGAGTGAAAATGTGGGTGAGATTAGTGTAGGATGCAAAACTCTTTTCAAAAAAGTGTTATTTCATTTAAAGGATCCTTGCCTGGGACTCTCTATCTGTTCACTGCTGGATATGAAACCCATGAGCCTGGAGCCCTGCCCTGTGGACTGTTCAGCCCTGGGGTATAAGGTCAAGGGACCACAGGTTTCATTTTGTACCTGAGACTACCAGTAAACTACAAGCCTGTTACAGCAGCAGGTAGGAGGTGATGTCACAGAGCAGAATCTATTACATCAGTCTGAAGCTGGCACTATAAGGCTGGTTTGGGGTTTTTTGCATGAACACTGTGCCTCTCTCTGGTGCTGTATGGGGCAGGCATAGAAGTACAGGATGGGAAACTGAGATGCTAGTGAAACTGAAGACTGCCTTGCGTGGTGTGAAGCCCGGCTTTTCGCAATTCTCACACCTCGAGCCTAAATTTCCTATGGTAAGAATTATTATTTGATTATAGCTATGTCCTGTTGTTCATTCAGAAGACCCCGAGCTGCTTATGTGGGGCTCTGATTAAAGTAGTCCCCCACTACTTTAGCACTAACAGTATATTATATACCTTCAGATGGCATTTTTTAAAAAAAATCTTGAAAAAAGGTGTAAAGGTTTTTCACCAGGTGCCCAAATTACTGGGTAACATTCTGCCATTCATCCAACTCAGGTGTTATTTCCAAGAGAGCTCAAAGTCTTGATTTCAAACCTGACAAAAGGATGAAGATTTTAAAAGGTCACACATGGCACAAGGACCAGCTTCCTCCCAGCTCTGAAAGCTGCACGAGAGATTATTCCACCAGTGAACCACATTCTGGTTCCACTGTCAACACCGCCGCCCCTCCAGTGTGTCCAAAAGGATGCCTTACCCTTCTCATTTTTAAAGCACTTCCTTGTTGCTTATTCATTTATACAGCCTTCACTATCTAAAGAACAAAAAAACCTTAAAGTTATTGTGAGGTATGGGAAGGGAAGTTAGGTTAATGACATATAGGCTCCAGCTGGTAGGCACTCTCCACAGGCTGATCATTTCATTCAAATGCCATCACACCAAAAACTTGAGCAACTTTTTAAGGGACTCACCTCAGAACAGAACAGAAGTATGTTTACAAAGCAGAAAAACCACATCCACTGTTCTCAAAGTGCTACATTTGTAAGCATCATGATTGGGGGGGGGGATTTACTTCCCACAGTGCTCTACTGGTGTATCATTGTTGCTTTAGGCACATTATTCCACAGTAAAAGATTTTTTAAAAAGCAGGCCTAAGCCATTATTGGCCCATGAAGTTTAGTGAAATTCTAGGCTTGCCAAGTCCCCCCGGGGGGCGGGGAAACCCCCGCCCCAGAGGCCCGTTTCCCGGTGGCGGCGGATCGGGCCCCGGGGGGGACCCCATCCCCAAAGCACGCGACGTGCACGTCACCCAGAAGTGACGCAACCACGCCGGGCACGCTGGGGGCGGGGCCACAGTGATCCGAGGGAAAACTCTGTGGTTTTCCCTTGGATGGTCGTGGCCCAGCCCCCAGCGTGCTCGGCGTGGTCGTGTCACTTCCGGGTGACGGGGTTGCGTCATGCGTGCGCACTCTCGAAGCAGCGTTGGAGTCCCCCGCTCCAGCGCCGCTTCTGACTTGGCAACCCTATGAAACTCCCTTGCTGGGTACAGGGTTGCCAACTCCAAGCTGGGAAATTCCTGGATATTTAGGGGTGGGGTCTGTGGAGGGCAGGGCTTGGGGGAATCTTCATACTCCAAAGCAGCCATCTTCTCCAGGGGAACTGACATCTGTTGCCCAGAGATCTTTTGTAATTCCTTGAGATCTCCAGCCCCCACCTGAAGGTTGGCAACCCTAAGAATGACAGCCCATCAAGAGTTCAATAAACTTTCAGATTTCACTGTCTGTCTGGGACTGCAAAAACAGAGTGGTTGTGAACCATCTGGAAGGCCTCAGGGAATAGACTGGAGTTCTGCCGGCAGCATAGTAAGTTGCAGTTTGTACAGGCAGGGCTAAAAACTGTACTAGAGTCAATCATCAATCTTTATCTATTTATAAGATTTCTGTGCTTCCTCATCAGAGCAGCTTACAATTAAAAATTATAAGATAGCGATATTAAACACAGCAAGCCACTTAAACAAGCCATCAAAAGAACCCCAGGGACATAAACAGCATAAAACTATCTGTACCTCAGAACATAAACAGACCATTAAAAATGCCAGAAAGATAAAACCCATAATTACAAGTCTGGGTTAAGAGATACATTTTGGCTTGGCATCTAAAAACAGTGAAGTAGGTGCCAGGTGAGCCTAAAGAGTGAGGGCATTCCATAGGTGAGGTGCCATTGCAGAAAATGTCCTGTCTCTAGTTGCCACCCACTTCGCCTCTGAAGGTAGGGGCCCAGAGAGCAGCGCTTGAGAGACAGAACTTAACTGGAGATGGCCCTTTGGGTACCTTGGCCCCAAGCCATTTAAGGCCCTTAAGGATAAGAACCAGCACTTCTGAGTTATGTCTGGAAACAGATGAGTAACCAGATCGCTCAGTACAGGGATGACACAATTCCTGTAACCAACTCCTGTAAACCAATGTTTTGTATTGTAAAAGGGATATCTGCTGGACTGGCCATGCTGAAGAATTTCCAGTGATATGTCAGGACTGTCAAAAAACTAATTTTCATTCAAAACCCAAAAAATAAGTTGGAAGTGTTGCTCTGTGGTAGAGAATCTCCTTTGCATGCAGGATGTCACAAGGTTTATGCCCAGCAGCATCTTCAGCTGAAAGGATTCAGGCAGTGCAAACGACCTCTGCCTGAGACACCAGAGAGTTGTTACCAGAGTAGGTAATATCAAAATGATCCATGGTCTAATTTAGTGTAAGGCAGGATTATGTGTGTTCACGTGTTCATATAAATGTTACTGTACACTTAAACAGTCAGAAACGTTTTCCCTCACATGGGAAATGATTTCCCTCAATCTTCTGATAGGAGGACAACCCTGAAAACGCCTCATCCGCTCCAGACAACCAAACAGAGCCGACATCAGTACTCGATGATTTGACCGAGCCACCCTGTACCCCCAATGACATGACAGACACTCCAGACATCAGAGATGAAGAGGTGCACATGAGGGCACAGCCACAGGCAGCAGTAGACAATCTGCACCCTGGCCTTGCCACCACAGAGGCTGAGACGGACAGCTGGGTTCACATGGAACAGCCAAGAAACAAACAGGCTCAAGCGCTGGCAACCCAGCTGGAGAAGATGCGCCGTGACATGGAGCTCACCATGACACGCTGCAGATATGAAGACAAGGAGAAACAAAGGGAGCATGAGGAGAAGATGGAAGAGTTGCGCCTACAGGCTCCAGCAACTCCAGTAAGTGCTGGCAGATGGAAATCAAAAATTAGGGAGGAAAAAAAAAAAGATCAGGATCATTTTTGTTTTATCTCTCCTTATATATAATTCTGTTTTGGGGTGACTCTTTCCTGAACGTTCTACATGCTCCCAAATCAATTGGGTCCATGATCTGTCACTCAGGAGGTGTGCCAATCCCCTGGCTGCATTGCCTCGCTGTGTTGCCTCAGTCCCGCCCACAGAGCTGGCGGCTGGCGTCTCAGGCTCAATCTGGAGGGAGCCAGCGAACAGGATGGATCCTCTTCGTTCCTGGCCACAAACAGCTCTGATAGCAATGGAAAGCCAGCAGCATTAGCCAATTAAGGCTTGTGCTTTTAGTGAGGGAAAGCAGCCAGGGAGGGGGGGAGACGGCTGTCTGGCCACGGAGACCCTTCAATGTCACAGAGAGACAAGTCTGAAAGTTGAGCCTGCCGGAGACGAAGCAGACCAATGCGGGAGGGTCGACTTTCACCCACTGCTGCTTCCCCAGCCACAGAGAGTTCCACACAGGTGCCTCTGGCAAGGGCTGTTATCTGACGCTCTGGCAGGTGGAGGCTTTGAAGGCCGACCATGGTGGTGCCGCAGTGGTCATCATCCGTGTCAGGGTGCAGGGAGCCAGCTGGGTGGCAAGCCCATGGAAGTGGCACCCAGCCTCTCGCCCTTGATGTTCTCCAAGGAACAGATAGGCCCAATGATCTGGCGGTCGCAGGGTAAGAGTGCCGAGGTCAACCATGCTGCTGCAGCACCAGTTGTCGTCACCTGCAGACAGCTGCAGGTGGCAGGGCAGGCTGCATGCAGACGAGGACCGGTACCATAGATGGGCAAGGAGAAGGGCAAGGCTGAGATCTTGCTAGCACTCATTGTATTCCTTTTACAATGGGCTTTGCTAATAGAACTCTATAAACCTGAATTGGTTTCATAGTCCCCAGGGAACTGTGAGGGTAGCAGAGGGATCTACAACAGCTATTAATTAATTAAAATATTTATATCCCACCTTTCCTTGTGGCTTAAAGCAGCTTACACATCACAGTGCAATGTGAAACAAACAGAATAAAACCCCAGACATCCCCTCCCCCTAAGTTAACTTACATATAACCAAATGAACAAAGTTTGGGTCCAGTGGCACCTTTAAGACCAACAAAGTTTAATTCTGGGTATAAGCTTTGGTGTGCTCGGACACTTCATCAGACACATTGAAACAGTTTTCCTCAAGCCTTACATATAGGTGGGGGGGTGTAGTTGCCCGGAAACTACCCCCACCCTCTCTCTACCTATATGAGAAAATTCTGTTTCACTGTATCTAAAGAAGTGTGCTTGCACACAAAAGCTTATACCCAGAATTAAACTTTGGCCCCGGTCACACGGACCGGATATCGCGGGGGGAAGGCGTGGCTAATTGCCCCGGAGGAAACTAACGTGCGGCCACCCGAGCACATGTCCCGGTCGAGGTCCCGTGGTTAGGGGGGAGATGCCGACCAGTCGGGTATCCTGCAGCGTGGCACAGAAGCTGCGCGGCGCGATCGCACTAGCAATCGCTCTTTGTGCGCATGCGCTGTTGGGTGCTGTTGCGCAACCTGCGGAGACTTGGGAGACAAAAAATCCCCTTGTGTGCGATGAACAGCGGCGGGCGGCGGATGCCATGTAAGTCCACCGGAAATGTGATCAGACGCCCGCCCTTGCCCCGTGGTTTCCGGAAACTAGTACCTCGGAGGTACTAGTTTTTCACTCCGCATCTTCGGCGGGAAGCCTCGGGTTAGCCATGGGAGCTCTATGCTTCCCAGATGTTGCGGTGTGGTCATGCCCGGAAAATCCACCTACCATCCGTATCGTCAGCGCGGCAAATGCTCCGTGTGACCGCAGCCTTTGTTGGTCTTAAAAGGTGCCACTGGACTCAAACTTTGTTCTATTGCTTCAGACCAACACAGCTACCCACCTGAATCTATATAACCTAATGTACATTTGTTATGGTTGATTCTGTTGTTGTCCTGAGCAGGAGAGGACTGGGACATTGACACAGCCCTGGAGCAAACAGAGCCAGGGAAGCCCTGCAGGGCAAACAGAGGCCCTTAGTTCAGTGAGCTCCTGGCCAGCGCAGGGCAACAGTTCACTGGGATCTTTCCTGGTAAGTTAGAGAGCCATCCCACTCCCTGGTCTTGAGGCTAGTATTCTAGCCTCACTGATTCTCCTTTCAAAATTAAGCTCAGAAGGTTCTTGAATCTGACTTTCCCCTAAATATATTCCACAACTTGGACTCCCACACCCCCCATTTGTTTGGCTGGAACATATGCAAAGGTTTTTGTGTGAATCAGCCTGCACCCAAAGGCTACACTGGAAGAATCTTGGGTTGAGAAGAATGGTTGTTAAAGCTTTTAGCAGGATCTCCAAAAGTCCTCCCACTGTTGACCCCTAAGCACTAAGAATACAGAGCATCACTGACCCAGACAGAGTGTTCCATCTATAAAAGGTAAATATAAAGGTTTCCCTTGCTCGAAAGCCAGTCGAATCCAGCTCTAGGGGGCGATGCTCATCTCCATTTCCAAGCCGAAGAGCCAGCACTGTCCGCACTTTTCCGTGGTCATGTGGCCGGCGTGACTAAACACTGAGGCTCACAGAACACTGTTACCTTCCCACCAAACTGGTACCTATTTATCTCCTTGCAATTTCTTGCTTTTGAACTGCTAGGTTGGTAGGAGCTCGGGCAGAGACGGGAACTCACTCCGTCACACGGCACTAGGGTCTCGAACTGCCAAACTACCAACCTTCTGGTCTGCAGCTCAGCATCTTAACCTCTGAGCCACCACGGCCTCATCTATACCTTGTGGCTAATAGCCACTAGTGGACCTCTGCTCGATATCTTTGTCTAATCCCCTCTTGAAGCTGTCTACGCTTATAGCTGCCACCACCACATCCTGTGGCAGGAAATTCCACATGTTAATTACTCTTTGGGTGAAGAAGTACTTTTATCTGTTCTACAACAGCTTAGTATATTATTTTTCAGACACTGCTTGTAGAATCCATGCTCAGGAGCGGACAAGAGACAGAGAAGGGAGTCCCGCAGTGGGCCCTGTCATCTGCCACCCACTCACCATGTGGTCCTGATTCACAGTCTGATAGCCTAGAAGGGCATAAGAAGAGTCCTACTGGATCAGACTAGTGGTCGATGTAGTGGAGCATCTTGTTTCACACATGGCCAACCAGTTGCCCTGGATGGCCAACAGACAAGGGAAAATGCCACATGAATGACCAGGCCAGCAAATATGGAAAGAATAATTTTGTCCATTGCCCGTCACCAATAAATAATCCCCCCATCCCACCCCCCAAAACCCTAAAGAAAACTGCAGAGTCTGATGTACTCAGCACAAAAGGCTGCTGCCAGCAGCTTAATGTAAATAAAACATCACAAATATGCCTAATATAAAATGACTCAGCTGGTGGAGAGAATCATCTTTGGAAATAATCAGCTAGAGAGGTGTCTTGAACTTGAATAGATGGAAACACAGAATGCTTGTAGGAACACTACTACATAGGACTTGTCTAGAGCCAGAGACACACAATACTTGTGTCTTTTTTCCTGAATAACTGAAGGTGCTATGATAGAAACCTCATTGCCACCGTGTGCACATACACTCCACTGTTGTTTCTGGGCCAAACTACATTTTACATGGTGCTACCGTAACATTCCCAGGTCTTCTTTTCCTAAGATGAAAAGCAGCCTCGGGAGGCTGCAATCAGAAACAGAAGACACTGTTCCTTTTTCCTACTGGTTGCTTCTGATCAAAATTAGACACAAGAACAACCCCACTCCCAAGATGCTTCTTCTACTATGAGAAGAAATATATGAATAAAGTAGCTGGCAAGAAAGGGTAGAAAAGCACTTCCCATGAAGCAGTGGAACACTTCCAGACAGAGCCACCTGAGGCTGCTTTCCCCTTTTTAAAAAACTGAAAGAACACTACATACAACCACAAACGTTTCAGACTTCAGTTCTGCAAGTTTTTGTAGCCTGTCTGATGTTATATGGTTGTGAGCCACCCCCACCCCCCAAAAGCAAAGAGCGTATACACCACAGGCAAAGATGGCTCTGTCGTACCATCTTCACCTGCCTTAAAAATATCTTTTGTTCCTAACTTGGAACACCAGTGTATAGTAGTGGTTAGACTTACAAGTGGGAAGGCTTGGGTTCAAATCCTCATTCTTCCTTGAAGGTCACTGAATATCCTTGGGAGAACTGCTATCTCTCAAGCTGGCTCATGGAGTGAAGGTAGCAAGCCAGAAATATTTTTAAATAAAACACATAAATCCTACAGTTGGAATAAATTATACAAATTAGATATAACTAGCAGCATGAAGAAGTGTTCTACTGTCAGAGTTGAATGAGGAATTTGAAAAATGCATGAGAATTCATCCTTCCCGTATGAGCCAACTGGAACCTGCAGTGTGCGAATCACATTACACTTTTATGTCATCCCTTCTCCTTTTTTCCACAGCCTTTGAGAGGAGGCCACGGCCACCACCTCCTCTTGCCTCAGGACCAGTATGCCTTGATCCTGTACTGCTTCATCTTCATGCACATCATCTGTATAGCAAGAGAGCTGATGTTCTTTCTCATTAAGAAGCATGACATTATTGCCATTAGTATCCTCATCATGTGTGCAATTAAAATGTTCTGGAAGTATGGGCTTTGGTGCGTGTGGCTTCTCTGTGACAGTTAAACCCAGCATCAGAAACTGGTATCTAACTACATCACGGGCGCTCTAACTAATGCAATCTTCTTCTTTGTTCTTCTACCCCCATGAAAAAGAAGAAGAACCCTGCTGGGTCAGACTAGCAGACCATCTAGTGAAGCACTCTTTTTAACACAGTGGCCAACCTGTTGCCCTGGAGAGCAAACAAACGGGATAGAAGCCAAAGCCTTCCCCTGATGCTGTATCCTAATATTGGTATTGAGAGGTTTACTGCCTCTGAATGTAGTAGTAGTAGTAATAACCATTGATAGACCCAGGGGCCATTTTGTAGAAAAAGAGGTGCAGGAGCTCATTAGCATAACTTATTTGCATATGCCTTACCCCCTGATGTCACCAGAAGTGTGTCAGAAGGCAACACCCACCGCTCAGGCGCCACTGGACTCTTTTGGATTGCTAGATATGGGGGGGGGGAATGCAGATCTGTCCTCTCAGAGGAGGGAGAGCTTGTACCAGAATAAAACTTGGTCTCAAAGGTGCCACTGGACTGTTTTGGACCGGGGGGCCGGTGGGGGGGCTCTGCTGCTTACCTGGCTGCTTCTTGCTCTGACTGAGGGCTGCTGGGAGCAGGGGGTGGGGTTTGTTGCATGTGCCCGCCCCCTGGGCTCTTTACTGCCGGAGCTCCACTCCTGTGCGCTCCCGCAGGAAATGACCCCTGGATAGACCTATCCTTGATTGAGTTATCTAATCCCTTCTTTTAAATCCATCTGGGCTTATGGCCATCACTACATCTACTGGCAGTGAATTCCTCCTGAAACTATTGCTTACCAACTGTGTTGGGTGTCCCTGAGTTCTAGTATTATGCGAGAGGAAGAAGAAGTTCTTTGTATTCACTTTCTGCCCTAACCTGGATAGCCCAGGCTAGCCTGACCTCATCAGATCCTGGAAGCTAGACAGGGTCGGCACTGGTTAAGTATTTAGATGGAAGACCACCAAAGCATATCAGGATTGCGACGCAGAGGCACGTAATGGCGAACCACCTCTGAATGTCTCTTGTCCTAAAAATCCCATGGGGCTGCCATAAGTCAGCTGTGATGACAGCAAAATAATAATAACTTTCTGCATCTCATGTATCATTTCATCTGTCATGTCCTCTTTTTTCCTAAACTGAAAAGTCCCAGACTAGCTTTTTCTAATAGGAAAGATTTTCTAACACCTCAAGGATTTTCGTTGCCTTCTTCTGTACTTCTTCCAGTTCTGCAATATGATGAAAGCTGGAAAAATGCTCTTTTGAGATGTGGTGACCAGAACAGTATTCCGGCTGAGGGCACTCCACAGATCTACATAGAGGCATTACAATATTGGCACCTTTATTTTTTCATTCCGATAATCCCCAACATGAAGTTTGTCTTTTTCACTGCTGCCACTCACTAGGTTGAAGTTTTTATCAAGCTAACTCCAACCCCAAGATTTCTTTTCTTCTCAGTCTTGGCCATTCAGACCCCCATTAACAAAGATTTTTTTTTTAATTCCAACGTGCATCACCTTACAGTTATCTACAATGAAAACCATTTGCTTTATTGTTGCCCACTCACCCGGTTTAGAGACACCCTCCTGCAGCTCTTCACAACCACCTTTCTTTTCACCATCCAGAATAACTGGGACCTCTTCCACAAGCTGGAGTTACTCCTGATCTTCTTGGGAGATAATCCACAAGCACTGGGATCAGTTTGGGGAAGAGTTCTTCTGCGCATCTGCCCTCCCTGTGCATTTTTACAATTGTGGAGACAGTTTATTTTCTTCCATACATGGCTTAAAAAATGAGGATTTTCAAAGGAGGGTGCTGCTTTCATCAGTGTCGCTATTGGTGGCCCTAAAATATCGATATAATGCTATAGTATTGTAATGATAGTTTAAGCAGGTTCTCTGAATTCCCAGCTTTCCTTTTTTTAAGAAAGTGTCTCTATTCCCTTCCCTTGTGGAGCTATATGGAAAAAGGCATATCTATGTGAGGGGAAGAACTAGAGACTTACCTTTTTTCTAATGAAAGCTGAGAATTCAGAGAACCTGCTTAAACTATTGTAATAATACTATGGCGTTATATTGATATTTACAAAAAACTGAAATCACTTATCTGGGGGGGGGGGGGTAGTGAGAAGGGGTAATGAAGATGACAGTCCAGTCACTGAAAAATGGGATGGAGGTGGGTGGGACAAAGAAAACCTATAGAAACATTATGTACGAGGAAAAAGTCCACTCAGAATCAGATTCCAGAAAAACTTTGGGATAAAAGTGATCCCAAATGAGCTCGAAAAGCCACAGGAGAAAAAAAAGTGAAAACTAGAGGCACAAGAAACACATGCAGAAATCAGGAGATAAACCAAAGAAGTATGGGGCCAGAACCAATGGGGGGGGGGAAACATATGGAAAAGCCCTTACTACCATCTGCAAACTTGGACATTATACTGTTCACCCTCCAATTCCAGATCATTTATAAACTAATGACACCGGTCCCAACACTGATATTATGGTACTAGAAATAAGGCCCGTTGTGGAAATAAATACAACGAGATCTAGAAAGAGGCTCTGGGAGAGTGCTCTGGCTTCGGGCAAACAGTGTCAGTTTCCTGTGGCGACCTCAGCAGGGTATAATGACAGAGTGCACTGTTTTCTCCAGAGGGACTGATCTGTGCTACCTGAAGAGCATTTGTATTTTTGAGTTATCTGTTGCCCTCACCTGGAGAGTGGTAACAATTGTTACCCAGGCTCCACCCCTCAAATCTCCAGGAATTTCCATAGGTAAAGGTGGCAATGCACCAAACAGAGGGGGACAGAGAGGGGGGAAGAAGGAAGAAGGGGGTTGGAGGCAGGGCTGTAGAAGCATATGCCGGCTTGTCTTGGTGTGCAGGCTGAAGGGGGGGGCTTTGAGAGCTTCTACCAGCCATCTCTCTTCGCTGGTGAGAAATGCGGTGTAGGGTCTTGGACAGGTTCTCCGTGGCATTGGGCTTGCCCCGCGGCAGGAGAAGTGGTGAGTGGATAGAGGGGCTTGGGGGGCGTTGTTTGGAGTGGAGGGCTGGAGGCTTGGAGTTTGGGGGGGGCG
>NW_015166431.1:1008949-1011365 GCF_001447785.1 Gekko japonicus | reverse complement strand
GGTGAGTCATTTCGCCGGGCCGGGACTGTGTGAGGGGGGGCAGGCGGTTGCCCGAAGGCCGGAGCCGCCACTCACTGGTCCTGGAGTGTGTGAGGGGGGGTGAGGCGAGCGCCCGAAGGCCGGTTGCCAGGCCGGGATTGCGGGCGGGGGGCAAGGCGGGCGAGCGGAGGCTGCTGCTGTCGCCCATGTTTGAGTGGGCGCTGGGGAAGGCAGCTCACCGAATCAATAGTGCCCTCATAATCCTCTTTGTCGAGCAAAATGAAAATGGCATCCGGTGAGGTACACAGTCGCAGCAGTTGTTGTGTGGGTGGGACCCGGGCTTTGCTTTCTGATTGGTGGCGATATACTGAGGAGCAGTTCCATCAGAATTAGAACTTTGGCACCCACTACTCAAATATAATAAGGGAGAGATACCTCTGCCCTCCATTACGAGAACAACAACTCTCTGCTTCCTGCTGTTTAACCAATTTTTAATCCATAAGAGGACCTACCCTCTTATCCCCAATATTTTCTTCAAATACATTGTAAAACAACCCCCCACACCACCAAATTTGTGGAACAGAATACAACAGGTATATTGAGGTACACTTGAGTACAAATAAATTATTTCAATATCAGAAATTTTCAGTTTGCTAAATTTTTAAAAAGTTTTTATTGAAAATTTAACACCAGATACAAAGACAAATCAGTGACAATAAACTGTCATATGCCAAATACAGATTATCACATTACAAAATCCCAATAAAAAGAGTAGGTGCTTCACAATACAATAGGTCTCAATACCACAAAAAATTAAACCACAAATAATTATGCCTAGTATGATGTGGTCCATGGGGTTGTGAAGAGTCGGACTTGACTGTGCAACTGAACAACAAATCAGGAGAAAGATGGTGTCAAAGGCTCACAGTAAATAAGTATCAATTAATTAACATAGTAAAACATCTATAACACAATTCTGAACAAGACGGTCTTTGTTTTGAGCAATAAAATTTAAAACAGTGCCAAAAATTATAATAATCAAGAGAGGCAGAGGAAGGGTCTTTATTCGAGGTTTGTATCAGTATCCTTTCCATTATGAGATTAATCTCATATGTTCATGCACCAAATCTTAAAAATTGGGGGCAAGGGAGATTTCCAGGAGGAGGCAATTGCAGACAGTTTGCTAAATTTGAAGGTTAGCCTCATTGGATTCAAGCCTCACCTCTGCCTTGCTTTTCTCAGGAAGCCCACAGCATGAGAGGGGGTGTCTCCAAATTAGGCCTGTAGCCAGAAAACTCTGTGGTGAGGTGTTCTAAGGGTACATTGGGGGGAGGCACTTGTAAGCCAACTTGTAACAGCAAAAATCTAAATATGAATCCAATATGCTTAAGGTTACTTAATTATTGAATTGGTCTAGACCCTAGATTGTATAGTGACCCCCTCCATTCAAAACAAAGAGGTCATATATTTGTCCATTGTAGCATTAACTGACCAATTTTTTTTGCACTGCACAAAAAACAAAGCACAACTTTACAGTAGTGGTGATAGTTAAGAATAGTTCATGTAACCACATGGTTGGTAACTGAGTTGGAGGAAACACAAAAATGCAGAAGTGGATGTGTGTCATTCTGAATTCCTTTTTGAAAGTAGTATCTGAGAAGAGCTCTGATGGGGGAATAATTGGGGGGGAGTAAGAATTGCACATATAATATGGAGTGGTGGTTACAGTGTTTCACTATGACTGCGGACAACCAGGTTTTTAAAAAACCTTTCTTCCATGAAGATCAATAGATGGCCTTGGGCCAGTCATTCGGTCTCTACCTAACCTACATCGCAATTTTATTGTGAGGATAAAGTGGGGAAAGGAGAAACATAACAGTGTTTCTACAGGGCAATTAATAGACTGCTACATTGTCCATAACAATCCTGAAGTTTTCATTCATGCCTAAAAGAGCTTAAGTGTGCTTACTCAAAATAAACCTTTTCAGTTCAGTAGGACTTTCTCCTTAGGAAGTGTATTTAAGTGTACTCAGTCAATGTTCTCTACATCTAAAGTGGCTTCTGTTTCTCCCAGAATTTTAGTTACAACTTGAATTTAGTTCCTCATGCATATTTCATTGCCATGCTTGAGCAACCCCCCCCCCAAAAAAAATTTATATAAAGGTCTCCAAGCAAAGAGACATGATCAAGGTCCTGGGGATGGGGATGGGAGGAAAGCTATCCACTGGAGGGAGATGAGCCAGGCAGGAATATTGAGAGAAAGTGAAGAGATCTCACAGTCCCTTGGAACTGCCATTCAGGAGGTACTCACAACAGCCTTTCCAGTTGCCCCCACCAATGCAGACAGGGATTTCCTGGACTCAGTGCCGGATTTTAGGGTTGCCAAATAGAAAAATCTTACCGGCAGGGGAGCGTCCTGTCGCTCCGGGAGCTGGCC
>NW_015166431.1:996147-1008880 GCF_001447785.1 Gekko japonicus | reverse complement strand
TTCCCCCTTCGACAAGCTCAGCCACGCCCCCAACGTCAGCACATCGCCCGTCACTTCCGGCGACGTGCTGCCGGCGCGCGCTCGCGCACATCCGGACGACTCCCGGACCGCGGCGACGCTCCCCCGCCGCGGGGGGAAGAAGATTTGGCAACCCTAATTCCGCCCCCCGGGGGGATTTGGGAACCCTACCGGATTTACGCATAAGCTAAATAAGCTACAGCTTAGGGCCTCGCAATCTGCTGGGGCCTCAAATAAAAACACAATATAAAAAATGATTTCAAATATTAAAAAGGCGTATATATTTTAAATTTTTCTGAGACCAGCTGATGTAATTTAAAACAGTAGGGGGCCTCTGGGTTTTGTATAGCTTAGGGCCTCAGCAAGTCTAAATCCGGCCCTGCCTGTACTGCAAGCATCCCCTGTGGTTGGAGTACAGAAATTAAGTGAGAAGCGCCAAGTATCCCAAAGGCCCTGGGCTACTAGTGACCCAGCTGGTCAGAGCTGGCTGGCTCCTACAAGATTAGTTTAGAGATTAAGTGACAGGAAGTGTTTCACCTGCTACATTTCTGCATGTCAGGTTGAAGTTCAAGGAGGATAGGTGATAAAAACACTAAGAGGTAACCGCTAACCCTCTCTCTCAAAACCAGACCAGGCCTTTGGTGGTCACTCCTGATACATTTCAAGGTGGAACAAGTAGTCTAGAGATCTAACAAAGTATTGGGTCAGGAGGAATTTGTCTCAGCATTAACAAGAGGAAGCTGTAAATGATTTTCAATTATGCCCCATCAATTACAAAGCTTTCTAACTGGGTATCTCTCTACTAACAGGGGAAGATAAAGACGTATATTGTTGTCCCCTGTGGGACTTGATGTACATTCTGACTCCCAATATGTTTACTCAGAAGGCTTACTCATTTGGAAGTAACTTTCCAAACTATACCCTTATCCATTTAGTTAGAAAATCTGTATCTCACCTTCCTGCTATGAAAATAACACTCAAGTCAGCTTACAAAAACAAATAAAAAACCAATAAAAGTAGCACCAGCCAAAAAAAGTCATAAATCAGTAGCCAAAACAAAGAAGGAAGCCTTTATGCAGTCTTTCCACCAAAGTCCCCAAGGCAGCTCACATAAAAAACATTAAAGCATATGTACAATTAAAAATATTTAAAATTATAAAATAATTCAATAAAACCACATGAAAAACACCAGAACCTGAGAGGAAGGCCAATCACTGTGACTGGGGGGGTATGCTAAACGAAACAAAAAAGTCATCACTCATTGGCTGAAGGCACCGATAGAGGGAGACAAAATAATTTCCCTAGGGAGGGAGTTCCAAAATTTCACCCACTGAACTATGATTAATGTGGAGTTAACATTTGATCAAATATGATTAATTGTTATACACACTTTGTAAACTGGTAACAGTGAGTTGCCAAGGACCGCACCAATTCCTCCAAGCTCCCAAGTGTGTAACAGGTCTCTCACCACTCGGATCATCATCAATGTATGGTACTTAGCACAAACAACTGTGGTGGAAAAAGATTTCTGCCACGTGGTAAGCCCTAAAATGACTTCTAGCTCATGTTGATCAGCTTCGGCATGAGATTTCTTCTACCTTAGAAATGGAAGGTGTCACACCGAAGGGCATACATACAGAAAAGGCTTAAATCGGTATAACATTCATATTCTCTCCTGAGAGAACCTTGGGAATTTCAGTGGGCAGGGGGAGGAGATGGGTTATATGCACCCACAGCAAATATTTCTTAGCACCTCAACAAATTATTCTATAAGAGGAAATCACAACAGTTAAAGTGGTAGAAAACTAATGTGTTTGTAGTCTACTCTGCCCAAGAGACAATGTTATTAGTACTGTGTGAGAGAATTTTGGTAGATGCAGCTTTAGTAAATGAAGGTTGATTTTTTTCCCCTCTACAGTGTTAAATACACAGAAGCATCATTTTCGTTTACATCTGGTTACTTTAAGCAGATATGCAGGCAAGGTACACATGGCAAGGTCTCTTCTCATCAAGACTCTGAGAAAAACATTCACCAAACACCCTCTCATTTCTTGTGACTGAAACTAGATATCCTAACCCCCTTGTGAGGGGCAAGCCAGCAGAACAGCTGGGCAGGCTGGAGAACATGAGCAGAAAAAAGACTAGTAACTTACACAGAGAATTCACAAAGGGCCGATGAAAGCCTCCAAAGCGGCAGATACAAATCGCTATGAATGCAGTGGAAGAAAACTAGGCAACACACTCTTCACTCCCACACCAAATCACAGCTGAAGAGAGAAAAATGCCCAACATGCAATAACTGCGTTATTACTTTCCCCCGATACACAGTCAAAGCATCCAATTTATAGCTCAGGTGCCAAAAAATCCATTATGAACCCAATGCAATTCTGACTCCTGCTGCTGCTTTTACATTCCAGCAGTACTGAAAAGCAAGAAATAGTTTCCTTCTCGCCCTTCAAGTATTATTTTCTTTTCTGTGTCATTTCACTCATTAAACAGCTAATATTGAGCATACGCTTAGGATTTACAGCCAACCTTACAATCTGATGTGTGTGTGCTTGTGTGATCCACCTTTCTATAACATATACTTTACAGCTTGTGTCGTACAAGGCCCTTCAGCAAAGCAGAGATTGCAAAAAAGGATTTTTCCACCTCCCTTGCCCTCTTGAACAGCACAGAAGGCAAAGTGGGGGTCTGTTATAAAGGAGAGAATTGGTAGAATTGTATGAACAAAAGCATCCTTCCATTGCTGGAATCAGGCCATAGGGTAGAAGCCTACATTTTCAGGTACACAGTTTAAAAATCTTTATGCACACATGAAAAAAAATATGTATGAAGAAGCCCTAAAGATACTCTCATCGCAGTGTGTCTCAGGCTATTACCATTTAATAACAACATAGCACTATGTTCTCATGCCATGAAAGTTTATGGCACAATAAATTCACTGGGTCTGGCCTATACAGCAGCCTGAAGTGGTCATAAGGTGACAAGAGTTCTAAGATGAACCAACTTGACCACTACAGTCATCTTTGGGGGCTCTGCTTTGGGTGTTCCACCTTCTGAGATCAGGCAGGTGGCAACCTGGGAGAGGGTCTTCTTGGTCATAGCACCAAAATTCTCTCCCCAGGGAGATTTGTCTGTCCCCTTCTGTTGCTGTCTTCCATCAGCAGGTGAAGGTTTTGTTTCTTTTGGTGGTCCATCAGTGAATCATTGCTCCTCTTTTAGCCCCTGCTAAAAGTTTCTCTGTCAGTTGCTGATGGTTTAACAATACTCTGTGTCTAGTTCTCACTCACCTAACTGGATGTAGTGGAATTATTTTTAAAGCCAA
Source organism: Gekko japonicus (assembly GCF_001447785.1). NCBI lineage: Eukaryota > Metazoa > Chordata > Lepidosauria > Squamata > Gekkonidae > Gekko > Gekko japonicus. The sequence goes on along the minus strand of NW_015166431.1, from coordinate 1,005,534 downwards.
CTATTGGGTATCACTGTATGTGGGATTGAATTTCATGAGTTAATTGGGTTTGGGGCATAAAACAAGAATATTACACTAAGAAGCCTTCCTTTTCCTTTCCTTTCCCAGAGAAACCTCCTTCTGGGATCTTCAAAACCAATGATGTACCAGAAGCTGAATCATTTACAGAAAAACCTACCCATAGTTGCATTTCTGACAGCTTTCTGAACAGGGGGATGTACAAAATGTGCTCGTTGACTCAGAATTAAGTCCTATTGAGTTCAATAAGAGTTAATCCCTAGTGAGTACGTACAGGATTGGCACCCAAGGCAGACTTTTTGGTAGTAAAACCTCTGTGTCAACATGCAGAGGATTAGTCTGCTTGGGATCCTCCATTCACTTTGACGTTTCTGGAGCAAGACAGTTGCAGGAGGTAACCCACAGACATCAAGCAACAGAAAGAGCAAAAGATCCCCCCCCCCATACACACAACTGACGTTTTCCGATCACTTTTCTGCAGTGATGAGAGAAGCCACATCAGGGGATTGATAGAGGGTGTTAAGGAGCCTGCGTTTCAGTGATAAGCCGAGATGGTTCGAAATTCCCACGTTCAGTCCTGGTATCTCAGGAAGCAGGCATTAGGAAAGACCTTCCTCTGAGACACTAGAAAACCACTGCAAGTAAGAGTAAACTATACTGAATTAGTTGTGCTGATCACCTGAAAGATATCTTTCTGTATGTTTTCAAAAAAACTGTTGTTAATCTTAAACTGGTTTAAGTTACTTTTTTTTGTTGTTGTTGCAGGGTTGGTGTGGTTTTGACCAAGCCAACTAACAGGCAGAAATTCAACAGGTTCCACTTTCCTCTCCACAGAAAGGTAGCACTGAATTTCCCCCCTTGAATTTTCTGCACACCACACAGCCAGTGACAACCCGCAGCCTCTGCCAGGAGAACAAGAGACATGCCCATTCCTGCCCTGCCCGTTTGCGTTAGCGTTCAAAGAAAAAAAGCCAGCAGTCGCCAACGTGCAGCGCAGCCTGCACCGCCTTCCGTGCTGTGTATATAGCTGAGGTCTCCCAATGCAGCGGCGGCCTGCAGGGGCCCCTTGGAGACGTGACACGTCCTGCGCTTGTACCGCGGAGTGTCCCTCTTGTACGTGCAACCTCCGCCTTCCGCTTCCTGAGGCTTGCTCGCCCCTCCGGCTCGTACGTGAGCAAAGGCAGCATCTCCGGCTGTGCTGCTACAGATGAATTATTAAGTGATCTAATGGGTCCCGACCACAAGGTGCTAGCCCCGCCCCTCCCCCTCACACGCTGGACTCGGCTCCATTACTTTTTTATGTCCTGAAAGCATTTCCTTCCTCCCTGAATTGCTAAGCCTGAATAAGAGACTACTGCACTTCGCTCTAGAAATCTTCCAGCAGCCGCAGCTTCTCGGCCCAGGGAGGCGAGAGACAACGCACACTGCTCTTGGGGTTTCCCCGCAGGGGGAAAAGCGCGAAAGGAATCCGATGGCGCTTCTCCTTTTCGCTTCCAAATGGATAGCGGCGTCACGTCACTCCCTTTCCCGTCCGGTGCCGTTTCCCCCGTCGAGCACATAGAGACGGGGCTGTGTGATTAGAGCAAACGCTCACCTGTTGAATTTCTCTCTGCTGGTCAGATTTTGAAAGTCTTGGGGCCTGTTTAGGTAGGGTTGCCAACCACCAGGAGGGGAATAAAGGTTCAGCCCCTTTAATAGAGGTTTAGGTTTACTTGCATGCCATGAAAAGCTTCTGCCGTTTATTGCCACATATTAAACCACTATTAAAAGGACAAGACATTTTTAACCGGGTCAGCTGCAGCCCTACTAACTAGATTTTGGGAGGGGAGGGGCATCAGCCGGCTATAATGCCATAGAGTCTACCTTCAAAGCAGTCATTTTCTCCAGGGGAACTGACCCATGCTGTATGGAGATATGCTGTAGTTCCAAAAGATCTCCAGGCCCCTCCTGGAGGCTGGCAACTCCACCTCCACAGGGGCATATATGTTAATTGGGAAACAGGTTTGAATTCCCATATTAGAGTCTGTGCTCCTAGCCACTACACCAAAATGGCTCTCCAAGTGCTATTGCTCAGTTCTTGTAGCCTTTTTTTACATGTCCAGGGTAATGCCATTGCCAATCACCAATTTGAGGTCAGGAAGGAATTTTCAACCAGGCCAGATTGGCCCAGAGATCCTGGAAGTTTTTTTCCTTAACTCTGGGTATAGACCAGGAGTCACTGGGGGAGTGGGGAGAGGTGGCTGTGAATTTCCTGCATTGTACAGGGGTTGGACTAGATGACCCTTGGTGCCCCTTCCAACTATTTTTCTGTGTTTCTAATTTGGAAGAATGATGACTTTGATAAAGAGTTATATATGGAACCTTTGTTAAGAGCTCAGCTCTGTACCTCTTTGAGTGGCCTTGACCACACCCCTCCACGATAACTTCATTTCCAGAGGGAAGGTGGGATGGCTGTACTGTATACACACATTACCTCTTTGAGTGGCCTTGACCACACCCCTCCATGATAACTCATTTCCAGAGGGAAGGTGGGATGTCTGTACTGTATACACACATTACCAGGGTGTAGGCCTCTTTGGATTCAGTTGGGCTTACTTCTGAGTGAATTTACACAGGGTCACACTGTAAAAACAACCTGTGTTGTGCTACAAACAGACTAAAATTTCTCCAGGGTTGCCAGCTTTTTTTTTTCTGGCAAGATCTCTGTGTGTATAACATTTGTTTAATGAGCAGAATTGTATCTCCATGGTAGCAAAAGCTTCACCCCCTGGATGTCTGTAATGGAACTCTTAAAGGTATAGGAGCCCTGCCAGAAAATTTTTTTTTGGTAACAATAGGATCAGCAACTGGGAACTTCATATCTTGGATATAGCTCTGTATTTGCGTGACTCTTTGATGTCTTTACTGCTCTTCACGTACTGTATTATTTAACTCATTAGGTTTGCCATGCACTGCACACAGAATTTGAAAATGGCACCCAGGCATGGTGTTCAAATGTGCTCTAGGAAATGTACCATGACGAAGGAAGGCAATGATTGGCTGTTTGTTTCAGGCCTCCGTCCTGTCTAGACCTGATGGTTTGTTCAACACATGTGTGGTCGAATGCTTGATTGCTGTAATGCTGGCCTGCAATTTTTTTAAAGAAAGGAATCACTACCCACCCTACCCAAGAGGGCAGAGGAGGACAGCACTGCAAAACAGCACAGGCATTTCAGACTGGGGGGGAAATGGATCAAGCCTTTTCAGGAAAAAGAGGGGAAACAGGTTTCAGAAAGAGTGGAGAAAAGCATAGAAAAACTGTGAAAAATACGCAGAGTGATTTCAAGTACTTTTATTCAGCAAGAACAAGACAAAGTAGCCGGCTCGCAGGCCGGCTTATATGCCCCAAGGAAAACACACCCAACACCCGTGAAAGGTCTATCTACAGTGATTTGATTATTCCTAAGAACCCTAGGTTCCCGATTGGCAGGGGACTTGGATCCTAACATCTATTGTATTCGGGAGCGAAGCTCAGGTACTCGCAGGTACTCGCCTGACCGCATGCGGAACTGGCTGAAACCGGATCGCGCACATGGCTGTGTCAGGACACAACAAAATGGGACAGCAAGGGATTGCTAAAGAAGCTGTGTGGAAACGAAAGTAAAAAACAGTAACAAAGGGAATTAAACTGGAACGTTAAGGCTGTCTGGAAGATGCCTCTGTCTTTTGACAGCACAGCCTCCTAAGAGCATGCAGATGTTCACCACATTCCTATCTTGCTCTGTGCTGCAGTCACCAACATCTTTTTTTAACCAGGTCCTGCTGCTGGCTCTGTAACAGCTGCTTGAGTCACAGGACCTGGTTGTTGTTGTTGTTGTTGTTACAAAGACAGAACCACTATACTGCAGACCTTTGATAAATACATAGACTTATCCTTTTTTATATATAGAATTTTTTATTGCTTTTCACTACAAACTACAAAAACTACACAGTACAAATTCAGAGTAGCAAGGTATAGGAATGATCTATCTTATGGTTTAATCCAGTTTACAATAAATCATTTAATTACAAGTATTAAGTATTCAAATAGAAAGAACAAAATGTTTCTTAATTTTGGAATCGCATATGAGCAATATTATAAATTCTTTAAGTTTTGACATAGAGAAATCTTAGATCTTCATTTAGATGTCTTCTTATTTTTATGCTGCTTCTTCTGCCAGGGGATTTTAACCTTATAAGATCTGGGTGCGGCAGCTCCCAAATCAGAATCAAAGTCAGAGTCAAAGATTTCACCCAGGGACACCGACGTAGATGAAGAACTGTCAGTGGCTGACACCTGCTGGTCGCTATTTTCTTCTGTCACCTTCTTTTCCTCTGCTTTTCTTTTTTTTGTTGGAGTTTGATGCTGCTTCAGGAATGCTTCTGCTTTAGAGAGAGAGTCAATCTTCTCTTTCTTTTCTTTGTAATTGAATATAAGTCCTTCTGGTAAAATCCATCGGTATTGGACATTGTTCTTTGGAAGAAATGCTGTAATGTTCCTGTATTGCCTCTTCTTACATATTTCATGTGGTACATCTTTTAGTACTTGTATCTCTTGGATTTTTAATGTTGTGGCAGTAGATGCTTTAAGTATCAAGTATCTTGTTGATCTTTTTGCAAATTTAAGAAATATTTCCCCTGGAAGATTATTTTTCTTCACAAACTCTGAATAAGTTCTATAAAACATGTCTATGTCCGCTTGCAATATTTCAGGTTTGCTTTTAATCAAGGGGGCCAATACTTCACTTAAAATTTCTCTTAAATTTTCATCTTTTTTCTCCGGTACTCCTTGAATTCTTAAAACATATAAGGATCTTTCGACTTGCAATTGTAATAATTGTTGTTTTTCAGAAGCTCTTTCTCTCTCAGCAATGTCCATTCTTTGATCTATCTCTTTGGTCTTAGTTTCAACCTGTATCAGCTTTTTGACTGTCTTCTTTGATTTATCTTTGGTCTCCTTCAACTCCTTCTGTAAATCATCAAACTTTTTGTTGTGATTTGTCAGCTGATGCAGCAGGGGGTGCAAGGCTTCAGAAACTGTACCAGCTAAATTGGTGGTAGTTTCTGGTCTTATGACCAGTGATGCTGTGCTGGCGCTTCCTGTAGTGTCTCTGCCTCTGGACGCCATTTTTCCTCCATGTTGCGTCATTGTTTACATTAAGGTAAGAGTTATTAAAAGTTCTAAGATTCTTCTCTATATTGAATAGCGAGCCCCGCTGTGATCTGCTTCAATTGGGTGGGTTTCTAACCGCTTGTTGTCGGCTTGCTTCCCGTTTCGCTGCTTTTTACACTATAGGGTAGGGTTCTTGCTCCTGAGAGTCCTCCCCCCCTTTCTCTATGGGGCTTTGCTGTCTCGCTGTCAGATCTTCCACCCTCTTTGGTTTTGTCTTTCTTTTGAAACTCATTAACTCACTGTTTTTTCGCTGGATATCATCCCATAGGGAGAGTCCTTTGCTTAATTCCTTGTGCGCTCTGGTCCAGTAACGTCTCTGGGCACCATTGCTGGCTTCGGGGAAGCGGGACCTTAAGGGGCAAAAAAAAGCCTCGATCCTTCAGCCGCGGCTTCAGGAGCGGCTCCTCCAGTGCTCCAGGCTAGAAGCTCCCTTCAAGAGCTTTGTGGGGGGATTGAGGACCTCCAAACCCCCTCCCTTCCGCCTCGATCTGAATCGCACCCATTGGAGCTTGATGGCGTGCGTTCATTCATGAGTCGCTGAAAACCAGAAACGCTCGATAAATACATAGATTTATCCTAATCCTGTTTCTTGGTTACACTGGATTATAACGCCATGTTTGAAACTGATTTATACAAATAGATGCTGCTTAGTACTGTTGATTTAGAGACACCTTTGGGAGCTGGCTGCCCCCCAGCCACAACTGATCCTGCACAATGTGGCTTTGCATTCAGAAATAATTTGTAATTACAACTAGCAGAAACTGTGGTTTCGCTGCATGTAGAAAAAGAAGAAAAAGCAGAGCCTCAGTTACCTTTTTCAGCAGCCTAGTACCAGGGCCGGCTCACTCACTAGGTGAACTAGGCGATCGCCTAGAGCGGGCTGGCCCTTAGGGGCACCAAGCTGCACCCTGCCCCGTACTCTGGGAGTTTCTTGATTGTGTTTTTCATTCTTCCTAAAATGCATTTATTTTTGAAAATTGGTGGGCACATGGGGGGGGGAACCAGAAGGGATCCTCGCCTAGGGTGCAAAATAAGCTGGGGCCGGCCCTGCCTAGTACTCAAGGTGACATACAGCCCTCTAAAAGGAAAATATAAAATCTGTAACACAACTGAAATCAAACACCATTGCAGAAAACAAGCCAATTTGCTCAGCAAAATCTAGCGTACACACACACAACTCTTTGCAAGCAAGAACATTTTTAATTGTCAGCAGAAGCAGTACGGGGGGGGGTCTCTCTCAAGGGAAGGCACTCCATAAAGTGGGTTTGTGCCACGACAGAGAAAACCCTGCTCTGTATCCCTCCCAATCAAGGGAGGAATGCAAAGCAAGGCATTTCCAGTTGATTTTGTTAACTATCTATTCTTAAAGCAAGTAATAGCACAAAACAACAAAAGAATGCTAAAACAAAATTCCATTAACCCATGCACATGAGACCAAATCATGAAGGTACTGTTAACAGGGAGGGTTATGTAGGAGAAAATGCTCCTGAAAAGAAGTAAGCAGGAGCCAAGCTATTTAAATCTTTGAAGTTTAAAACTAAATTGGTGGTCCTGAAAGCTTCGAGGCAGCCAATATAATTACACCAGTGATTACATTGTGATGTCATCCTTTCTTGTAGTCCAGACAACAACCAAGTTTTAGCACTCTGTGCCCATGGAAGTTCTATTCATCCATGAGAGGCAGCACTGGCGCCCTCTGGAGTCCAGACATAGCATTTTCTTTACTAAAGACTACTTTAATTTTCCAGTGCTTGACAAGCTTCACAAACAGTAGCTACACTGGCTTAAAACAACAACACCTTATTGACAGCAGTATTCCCAAAAGCTGTTGCAGTTTACTACACATGTCTCAGATTTACTGGGTTCTAATACTGGACTTAGCATGCAGTTTTACCAAAACTGGTATATTTTGTTACCCAAGGCTAATATACCTTGGTTTTCTTCTCTGATGCTAAAAAAGGGTCAGACATAAAGGGCAGAAAGTATAAAAGAAATAATTTTCAGTAACCTGTCTGCCTTTTATAAATTCCATTGATTTAGAGAAGCCAGCGAGACAGTCCCTTCCCTTGGGTTTTAGACTTATGTGATGATATGATTCTGGACTGTTCTCACTGGTCCTACAATACATGCTGAATGTGTGACTATTATTATAAACAATTAAATGAGTCCGTGTACTAGGTATGCATGCCAAAGACACAAATCTCTGCTTAAAAAACAACAACTATATGTGTATCTTTTGTCCTTTGCTGATAACACAGCTAAAGTTTATTAAACCATAAAAAGTAAACACTACACATTCTTATATGCATTACTTTTTTGCAATTTTATTTTGAGCATATCCAAGATCAGGCTTTAAAATTTCTCCTTCCCTGCATTGAAATGTGACTTTTGTTATGTAGCTAGTGTCTTAAAACAACAATAAAGTCTGATCTGCAAATATAAAATGATGATTCACAGCCTGGGACCCATATATCTAGGGAATTTTCCCCATGTGATCCTGTGTGCCAACTAAAGTAATCAGGTGTCTCACTTTTAGTGGTCCCCTTTATCTGATGTTAGAGAATGAGATTTTTATTTTGCTTTATGGACTATATTTATTGCTTCACACAATGGACTGTGCACACACACACACACACACAGGCTCAGAGAACTGTACACTATAAGTCACCTGTTGTGATGTAACACATAGAAGGTGCCTACACAAGCCTTACACGTGAATAAGGTTTCAGCTACACAGTTACCAGCCTGGTGAAGAAGCACACACACTTCCATTATTGTGAGCAATAAGAAGCAACAACTTGAGCAGAGACAGCCCCCATTGCAGAATTATTTGTGGTCACATACGACACATCACTGCTTTGTTCCTGAGAAGGCATTTCCTGCCAAATGGACCTTTGGTTCACAATGAGAGTGGCCAGCTTCATCAACACTACAGTGGCGCATCCTGACGCCAAGGTTTTCACACCTGCCCAGATGCCCTCCTTTGAGTAAGGTTTTAGATTACAATATTGGCCACTCCTTATAGGTAACCTCCCACTCCTATAGGCAACCAATAGGATTGTTTTTGGGACGGACTAACAGATAGGTGGGTCCACAGGTTGGAACAGTTACCACCCACCTAATGGACCCACTATAAAAGGTAAGGACTATTCACCCTTCCTAGCTAGCAACCCCCGCAACAACCCCTGTCTGCTTTTTACTCCTCTTGAGTCCCACTTGCTATCCCCAAACCCTTGCCTCTACTTTGATCTCTTGATCTGCAGTCAAGAGACCCACGCGTTCTGGCTGCTTCTGGTCATGTGTGAATTCCCTTTTAGTTTCTATTTCTTCCCATCCATTCTTCATTGAAACAACCAACTTGCAAGACAGATAAGTATTGCCCATCATCACCCCCACCTGCTAATGCAACAGTGCTTATTTTAATACTGTATTTCTAAGGAACTTGATTGAATGTGTGAGTGTATCAGTATTGTTTGTATGAGATTTATTCCTTAAGTAAAAGACATTTATTTTAACAACAACAGCCTCGAATCCTTCTCTGGTAACCCTTGGTGGGAACAGAACCTTCGTATAGTTGACAAGGACTCATTTATAAATTGCCAATTGCTGTAAATAAAGCAATTCGGCTAACACTGAGAGGTCTGTTCTTCCACAGAACATGCACGAATCTTCAGTCGCCATGACCACACTTTGGAACAGCCTGCCTGATATGGTGCAGAAAATTCTTACATTCTCTGTCTTCCATAAAAGAAGCAAAGCAGAATTATTTTGATGCATCTTTGGCAGAAGTAACAAATGGATGTCTCTGACTGGCAGCTGGTGGCGATATATGTTGCAGGAGTTGCAGTTAACAAGATATATGTAATTTTATGAGTTTCAACTGTTTTTAACTGTTTTTAACTGTATCAGCAATAAAATCAATAACCTTTATTGGCATAACTTTATACACATGCTCAGTCAACAAGGAAGGGAACATTACTCAAAATGGTCCTCACTTTGGATACATAAATTTGGACACTAGACCCATGGATAGATGAGATAACTCTTTCTACTAACCTGAGAAAAGTCCCAGAATTTTAGAAAATTCTGAAATCTTAAAGGCTGATTTCGCACTAGAGCTGCCTCGATGTTGCGAAGCCGTTTGCCCCGATACTATTGGTCAATTTCACACCCGAAGC
>NW_015166431.1:989528-995950 GCF_001447785.1 Gekko japonicus | reverse complement strand
GAAAGTAATATCAGGTCTATCCTGGAATGTACTGTGTGGCTCGCTGAAAAGTAAGTATAATCACGTGCACCTGGGTGGTTCAGTCTCCAAATATCAGTGAGGTTGTGAGCTTTCAATATGGAATCCAGTTTAGTGAGTCTCTTTTTAGGTGTAACTTGAGATATGATGTGATGAGATTTGTCTAAGATCCTGTCAATGATATAATTAAAATCATCTCCCAGCACAATATCTCCTTCAGCAAATTTCTGGAGGAGGTTAAGAGTGGACTCTATGAATTTGAGCTGTCCTTCATTGGGAGCATAGAGTGTGGCGATGGTCAGTTTGTTATTATCTAGATTACCTTTCAAAAAGAGATATCTGCCATTTGGATCAGACATAGTTTGTTCTAGTGTGAAGTGTAAGTTGCGAGAAATGAGAACTGCCACCCCTCGTGAGTTTGAGCTGCCTGGAGCTAGGATTTGTATAGGGAATTTGGGGTTTTTAAAAATCAAATTGTTTGATTTTTTTAGGTGTGTTTCCTGTAAAAGGATGATATCAGGGTTTAGTTTCATCAGGTCTGTGAAGACTCTGCATTTCTTTATAGGATGGTTCAGTCCCTTTACATTGTTTGATATAACTTTGATGCAGCCAGCCATGATCTATAAGGTTAATGCAAGGTGGTTATCTTACCTGTTGGAGAATATTTCTTGAGTAAAGTTGTAATGGATGATATAGGAAGAGTTCTGTGTTGGACGTATCAATATGAGTAGAGATTAATGCTCAGAAGGTCGGTTGTCCAGTAGGATGTGCTTAGTATAGGAGAAGAATCAAATGGTTATAATTAATTATTAAATATGGAATATTCGAATCAAGGTATTATTTAATCAGTGCAATAAAAACAGGTATATTAATAAAAAATCCTTTTATCAGATTGTAATTATTAGTGCTTGTGTGTAAAGATTCCCAGTATGAAATTGGTTTAGTCAAGTTTGTTGTTTTAACTGGTAATTGTGTAATAGATGTAGTGGGATAATGCAGGATCAGTCGTGTACGATTTACTACTGCCTAATCAGTAGCTTTCATTAAGGTGTGTGGAGATTGTGAGAAATTTGTTTTGCCTTGGTTTCTCTTGGTAAAAGCGGGGGTGGGGGGCTTTCTAGGGTTGTTTAGCCACTGAGGGAGGATTAAAGAAGCCGGGCCTGGTAACTACTGAGGAATTTGCTGCCATTTGACATACATGACACACCCAGGAACAGCTGCTTGCTACACTTTAACAATAGCCATCACAAAAGCCAGTGTGGTATAGTGGTTCAAATTTCAAACTAGGATCTGAAAGATTCAGGTTTGAATCCTTATTCTGTCATGGAAGCTCACTGGATGACTTTGGGCCAGTTCCACATTCTCAGAGTATCTTACCTCACAGGGTTGTTGTAAGGATAAAATGGAGAAGAGAATGCTGTAAACTGCTTTGGGTCCCTGTTGTGGAAAAAGTGGGATATAAATGAAGTAACTAAAAAATAAATATAGCTGACGAGGGGGGAGGCAAATAAAAGTTTGGTTGGTAGGTGTGAGGGAAGGAAAAAAGGAAAGGTGAGGATATGGTGTTTGCCAGAGGGAAGAGAAGAGGAAATACTGTGGGGAGCAGCATGCAGGGAAAAGTGAGGTGCCCCCTACAAGTCCTTGCAGGTTCCCCACCACACAACTGGTGTCAGGGGCTGGGTGTAGTCAGAGTCCAGAGTCAGTATCAATGTCAGTCCGAAGCCAGGCAAGACAGAGTCATTCAGTCCAAAGTCATACACAAGACCAAGCAGATCCAAGTCCAAAGGTCACTGGGGCAAAGCTTTGTCTTCTCTCCTGGAGCTCCATTCTAAGCCTTTGTCTCTGGTGCTCAAAAGGTGTGGATGAAACTAGAGGGCTGGTCATGACCACCTGGGTTTCATCCTTTGGAAGTGAGCTAGAAGGTGCTGGTGGCTCTGTATCAGCTGTTGGCTGTGAACTCTGACAAGCCTGCAGTTCCTCTTCTTGTTTGCTGGCTTCTCCTGATTCAGAGCTTGCTACACAGGACTCCTCTTCTCCTGATGAGTCCATCTCTCCTGACTGACTCATATAGGGTTACCAGGTCCTATCTTCTCCCCAGCGGGGGGATTTGGGGAATGTTCTGGGAAGGGGTGTGACAGTCCCCAACACAATGGCATCATGTAGAGAACCTTCCCTTTAAAGGGAGTCTTCCCTGTAAATAGTTGGGGAAAGAACAGGTGCCATATGTGCCTGCCCTGTATACATGGAAGCTCTGCATGGGCATAGACTTCTATGTCAGGTTGCCAACAGGCCTGGAGAAAAACATCCTGTTCTTAATAGAGGCTTAATGATTAGAAATGGTTAGCTAAAGCTTTTCATGGCATGCAGGTAAATAGCATCACCTAGTAAATAACATGTATTGGGCCTCTATTAAAGGGATAGGAGGACATTTTTTCCACATGTGGCTGGCAACCTAACTTCCATATTTTATCGCAGTGAAGAGGACCACTCCACTTTTTGCTAGTGGTTCTTCCTGATGTACAGGAATAGGTGCATGACAAGCAGAAATTCAACTGGTGCTGCTTGACCATCAAGAGGGAGCTGCATTTCTACATGTCTCTCTGTTGTAAAAGGCACAGAGATTCTCCTGGGTGGAAAAGTGACAACTCTACTCAGATGTCCATTCCATGCATGCACTGAGCTGAACCAAGATATGCTTGCAGAGCTCAGAATAGATATTCTGTGTTTAAAAATAAAGCAATTCCCCGAAAGCATGGCCATTTTTAAATCTCTGGTGTTCATTGTGTTTCCTGCTTTTTTGTTTGTTCGTTCAGAGGTCACAGTAGTATCATTAAACTTTTTCCCTATAACGTATACTCATGAGCCTCAATTAAATTCATTAGATTGTTTTCTAAATCCCAGGGTAGGAAAATTAAAAGGACTGCTACATTTCCTATGGCAACTGCTTAAAAAAAAGTAAAATACTCCAGTAACAACTTATCACATAAAAGGTTAAGCTGTCTCAGAGCTGCAGTAATTCTAGATTACTTTTCTTCCACTTGACTGCCAAGGTATATCTCATTTTTCTTTCTTTCAGAATGTGTGTTATTTGTCATTTTGGTTTAGCTATGCTGTTGCTCTATTTTTGTGGTGCTGCAGTGCCCTAATAGCTGGGCAATGAAAAATTGTTGGTTCCATTATTATTTGTTTTAAGTTTTATAAGCTTTCAACAATCCATTAGCCTCCTAAATGGCTTACAATAGACTAAAACAGGGGTACCCATCCCTGTCAAGCCTGTGGGCACTTTTGAAATTTTGAGAAAGGGAAGTAGGCAGCTCCATAAAATGGCTGCCACGTGGGCAGGACCAACAACAAAAAGGCTGCCATGGGAGACAATCACAAAATGATGGGAGGCTCCAAGCCAAGCATTCTCCTCTGATGGGGGTCGCTATTTTGGAATGGGCATTCCCTGCAAGCCCAAAAGTGTTGTCTCCAGTGGCGTGGAAGAAAGCCAGGACTGGTCCTACTAAATACTGGGTTCTAGATGCATTGCAGGGATCAGCTCTGGTTTATTAAGTGATTTCAGCAAACTACAATACAAACCAGCAGGGCTAGAGCCCTACTTATAAGCATGCAAAACACCACGCCCAACACACACACACTCCCAGTGATAGGCTATTTACATTACACTGCTTATCTATTGGTTAGTTCCTGGATCCAGGCGAGCTATTGTTCTAGCGAAACAAGCTCAACCCATTCTAGGTACAGCTAGAGGAAAGGCTAGGGCTCAATACATAGCAGGTTATTTACAGAATACTAGTCAGTTTTTAAAAACTGCCTTGTGCACAAATTAATAGGTGTGTTTCAAAGGGATGTTTACTATTTTTAGTGAATAGGAAAAGTGGGTGGATATGAACATCTGGAGTATTGTGTGCAGTTCTGGAGGCCTTACTTCAAAAAGGATGTGGACAGAATGAGGCGGGTGCAGAGGAGAGTGACGAGGATGATTGGGGGCCTGGAGAGCAAGCCCTATGAGGAAAGTCTGAGGAACTTGGGAATGTTTAGTCTGGAGACGTCGAGGTTGACAGGGTACGTTATTGTTCTCTTTAAGTATTTGAAGGGCTGTCACTTAGAGGAGGGCAGGGAGCTGTTCCTGCTGGCAGCAGAGGATAGGACTTGCAATAACAGCAGGAAGGTACCGGCTGGATATTAGGGATTTTTTTTTATTTATTTTTTTTGCAGTAAGAGTTGTGCAACAGTGGAATCAGCTGCCTAGGGAGGTGGTGAGCTCCCCTTTACTGGCAGTGTTTAAGAAGCATCCGGGCAAACACTTGTCAGGGATGCTCTAGGCTGATCATGCATTGGGCCAGGGGTTGGACTAGATGGCCTGTATGGCCCCTTCCAACTCTGTGATTCTATGATTCTAGGACTCAAAATATTCACCAAGTCTTTCCTAAAGAAGAACTTGGCTTCAGTGAGAGGATTCTCCTTGGAAAACCCTTGGTCCAGTATTTTTATTTTAATCTTTTGCAAACCATGCTGCAGCTGTGAGTGTTTTATAATAGGGGTCTCTGAATGACTTCAATATACTCTTTTGTTGCTTTGTAAATCTTGCTCCTAATCTTCTTACCCGTTAAACAAATCCTTCTATATATATAAAACAAAGTCCCCTCACCGTAAAATCAATGCCTAGGCCAAACCCCTGGACCTAGAAACACAAAATTCGGGGAGAGCACTGCTACCATGTCGTAGATGCTCGCTAAGAAGGGATCTTTAGAAATTTGACCCCTAAGGGTAAAGGGGTAGAATGTGCTCCCCCCATTGATTCCTATGTGGCTACCAGGCTGCTGCCTCCTCGCACCCCTCACTCTCTGATTGGTCAGCTCAGTGTTCTGAGGTTAAAAAAACAACAGTTACAGGAGACTGCAGAGAGCTAATGACAGTTGAGGAAATCAGGAATGGCCAACAACCACCTGTGAGGTGCAGCAATACTGCTGACCCAGCCTCCCTGATGCCTTCAAACATGCTCCCCCACCTCCTACACCTGACAGGTGCTTGTCTGTCAGGTGCAGCAGCAGGTGCAAGATCATTAAAGCCATCAGAGAGCCCATCCCAGCAATAATGCCTTAGTGATCCTGCCAGCCCAGCCTCCAAAATAGCTTGAAATACCCCTCCTCCTCCCCCACTGGACAGGCAGCTGCCTGTCAGGTGTAAGAGAGGGGGTGAGATGCTTACAGACATTGGGGAGGCTTGCTCAGCAGGATTGCCTTAGCACCGCTGCTGGCCCAGCCTTCCGAATGCCTTTAAACACAATCCCCCTCTTATACCACACAGGCAGGTGTTTGTCAGGTGTAGGAGCATGGCCAGGGTACTTTAATCCATCAGGGACGCTGCCCCAGCAGGATCAACTTAGCAATGCTGCTGTCCCAGTCTCACCAATGGCTTTAGCCACACTCCCACCCACTATGGAAATATACCCCAAATTTGTAGAAAAGTGGTTTCTTTTATTAGGTTATTTATCTTCTCACAATGTGGGTTCTAGAAAATTAGTTCGTATGAACTTGCATAGTATCCAGGGCTCATTTCCTGCTGGAGCTCACCAGAGCAAAGCTCCTGCAGTAAGGAGCCCAGGGGGTGGGCACATGCAGCAAGCCCCGCCCCCTGCTCCCAGCCGCACTCAGAGAGCCGTGTGGCGCCAGCCAAACAAGGCGAGGCGGGCAGGGAAGGAGAACCAGCCTCGTCGAGTGACAGGTGGCCCAAGGTGGGAGGGCTGCTGCCACCAGGGCACCTATACCCCCCTCACCCCACTCCCGCTCCAAATCATCCAAGAGTTGCTGCTCACCCCGGCCACCCTGCCCCATGATCTGGTCCTGTCCCCTTCCTCCTCCCAGCCTCCCACAGCTGCTCTCAGTAGCAGGGTGCCACAGAAAGGTCAAACCCATGGGGAGGGAGAGAGAGAGAGCCCATCTGGAGGCCTGCAGCTGCGAGGCCCTCCCCAGCTCTCAAGTGGCCCAGGCCAGAGCCCCAGTCAGGGAAAGGCCTACACACACCCCTCGCCTTTCCTGGGCCATGCTGAGGCACAGGGCCTGACGGAAGGCCTGCCAACCCCCTTGACTTTCCCGACTCCCCCACCTTTCCCGATCAAGCCCCCTGCCACCCCCTGCCTTTCCCAACCTGCCTGCTCAGGGCACCGCGGCCTTGCTGGTCCAGGGTTGGCAGTGGGGCTTGATTGGGGGTGGGCTGTGGGAGTGGCGGGGCCTTGATCGGGGGGTGGGAGAGCCTCTATCCCTCCATCCCCATCTCTTTGCCCTCTTTCTATCCCTCTTCTCAGGGCACCCGCGGCCTTGCTGGTCCAGGGTTGGCAGTGGGGCTTGATTGGGGGTGGGGGGTGGCGGGGCCTTGATCGGGGGGTGGGAGAGCCTCTA
>NW_015166431.1:989314-989431 GCF_001447785.1 Gekko japonicus | reverse complement strand
TTCCCGTCCGGGAGTCTTCCGTGTGTGTGCGCGAACGCGCGCCGCCGGAGCATCACCGGAAGTGACGTCACACGCTGGGCGGGGCCACACCATTTGAGGGGAAAACAAAGAGTTTTC
>NW_015166431.1:968135-988266 GCF_001447785.1 Gekko japonicus | reverse complement strand
GCTCAGAACAACACAGTCTCCATATGAGCAAAACAATCCAGGAACACAAGTAGAGAGGCCATCACTTTCATGGAAGGTGGCGGGAGTTAACAGAGGACTGCTTCTTAAATGGACAGTGGCCTGCTCCAGAATGAGTTCACCGAGCAGCCTGGTGATCCTAGCACCTGAGGGCAGAACCACCAATGTGGTCTACAGAGAGGTCTTTCAGTAGAGAGGGGGGGAAAGTACGTATGTCTCACTTCATTTCTTACACTACAGTCTTCTCCATTAGAATTCCTACAACAAATGTTACATTTCAAACTTCACTTCATCAATATTATAACTGGATTTACAGAACTTAAATATCTTAAATTAAGTTTCTGCATTAAGATTATGCATTTTATGTTTGATGCTACATCCAAAAAGTATAATCCTCAGTTGTGCATCTCAAAGTCACAGGATGATTTTGTGGGCCAGCAATTGCTTTGAGACATCTAAATAAACACTGCAAGCCCAAAGGTTTGATCAAATATGACCAGTTTTCCATGGGAGAACAAGAAAATGGCAGCTTTCTCTTCTTTCTTAGATCTGTTTTATCTGTTATTGCAAATGGAGGGTTCCTGCATTTCTACTATGTTCAGCCAGTTCTGTAATGCGTGAATGGTAGTTTTGGGCAAATGAACAAGACATTTTTATCCAGGCTTGCAGACAACACTAATTTGAGGCACCACTCTTTTCTGGATCTTGAAAACTCCTTTTTCTGAGGGAATGTGCCAGAATGGAGTTCCAGAACCTCTTCAACAAAATTATTTTTTTAATGTTTAAAAATTCATGAGTTTTCAGTATACAGATTGAAAACTTCATTTCCCTCGAGAGTTCCGACACCTCTTTTTTTGTTTGTTTTTAAAGCGCTGGATATGGACAAGCAAGTGATAAATAAAATGGCTTGGGGCATGGGTTGGGCATACAGTAGGGTTGCCAAATTGTTTTTACCTGGCGGTGGGGGGCTCCTGTTTGGCGGCGTCAGTGCACGTGCACGCACAAAGCGCGCGCGCACCACATGCACATCATCCGGATGTGACATGATGACGCCGGGCACGCTGGGGGCGGGGCCACAGCCATTTGAGGGGAAAACTCTATGTTTTCCCCTCAAATGGCTGTGGCCCTGCCCCCAGCATGCCCAGCGTCATCATGTCACATCCGAATGACGTGCACACTGGGGTGGCTTTTCCCCCAGGGCCTGATTCCGCCGTGGTGGAAATCAGGCCTCCAAAGCGGGGGGAAATCCGCCCCCCATGGGGATTTGGCAGCCCTAGCACACAGTCTGCCAGTTGGCCACACTTGCTCCAGGTAATTACCAGGATGAACATAATGTGAAACAGTTAAATTAACCTTTCAAATTCTCATCAAAACGATTACCAAAATAGACAAAATTTGAAAAATGCAGCAATAGGGATGCCAGCCTCTAGGTGGGACCTGGGAATCCCCAGAATTACAACTCGGCTCCAGACTACGGAGGGAAGGGTGGATTCTATGGCATTGTACCCCACAGAGACTCCTGTCCTCTCCAGGCTCCATTCCCAAATCTCCAGGAGTTTCCCAACTTTCTCACAACCCTACCCCCCCTTTTTCACAAGCCTACCCCCCCAAATCTCCAGGAGTTTCCCAAACTTTCTTGCAACCCTACCACCACCACCCGCATTCCCTGCTGGTGGCCAGGGGGACCTGGCAATCCTAGGCAGCAAAACCCATATAACAAACTTCTGAGGTAAATTTGTCAAGGACAAAATTCACTGTTGTGTAGACAATAAGCCACAAAGAGAAAAGGCCTTGTTCCCACATTAGAATGATTTGGTAGGTTAAAGTGATTTCAGCATCTGTTATGAAAGAAGCACTAATTAGAAGACAATGAGAGAAGGATTTGTTGGGCCCACCCAAATGATAAACAGATATATTCTAAACTAGAAAAAAGGCTCGTTGTGGAAATAAATACAACGAGCTCTAGAAAGAGGCTCTGGGCGGGTGCCCCGGCCTTGGACACTCTGTGTCAATTTGTTGTGGCGACCTCAGCAGGGTATAATGACACTGAGTCCACCATTTTCTCCAGAGGAACTGATCTCTGCTACCTAAAGAACAGTTGTAATTTTGAGTGATAACCAGACCTCACCTGGAGATTGGCAATGATGGTTCCCCAGAAGGGAATGGTTGATTTGGAGGGTGGAGTCTATGGCTTTGTACCTGTCCGAGGTCCTATGCCTCCTGAAACCTCACCCTCTCTAGGCTCCATCCCTCACATCTCCAGGAATTTCCCACCTGGAGTTGGCAACCCTATCTCCTTCCCAGCCAATCATCAACCTACCTTTATTTCCCCCTCACTCTTCAGCTTTCCACCCCCCACACACCTGTGCAGCCCCCACCGTGCTCTGAAGCCCTGACTGCCACATAACCTTGGCTGTCATAGGGGGACCAACTCAGCAGGGTATAAGGACACAGAGTCCACCATTTTCTCCAGGGGAACTGATCTCTGCCATCTGGAAAGCAGTTGTAATTCTGAGTGATCTCCAGCCCTCATCTGGAGATTGGACACATTTTACCTCAGAACAGCAAACTGTTTAGAATGTTAGAGGCAAAAGCCAATCAAGGCGCATATGCAAACGACCTCTGTGTTCCGAGGCAAAGGCCAATGAGGCTGCATATGCAAATAACCTCTGTGTTCTGACTGGCTATGGGGGGGAGAGGAACAGCAAAATGTTTAGAATGTTGGAGGCGAGACTCAAGCAATGCAGCCAGTGGATAGGGATAGATTCTGAGTGACACACCAGGGCGCCAACCAATTCTGGAGCGTGTGGAATGTTCTAGAGAAGTGCCACCACCATTCGGCTTTTATGTATAAGGGAGATTCCAAAAAAGAGAAATTTAATATCCTTGGCATATTGGGCTTATTATCTTACTCAAGGAAGAAAGAGAAGCAAATCAATGCAGATGTTTTAATATTGCATTCATTTGTTTCTGAGTCTGTGATAAAAAGCTAAACCAACAAACCAAACATTTAATTTATTTTAATAATGTGGTAAAATGTTTAAGCGGAAGAGTAGACTGAAGCTTATTCACAGTCAATGAAAATACTTGAGCAACTACGATGCTCAAATCCGAAGTCTTGCAAGCAAAAACATTCTGAGATCAAGAAATCTGTCTTCATCAACATCAAACTGCTTTCATGATACTCTGTGTTGAAAAGTGGGGTATAAAGGATGGAAATTAATAAATGTTTTAAAAAAGAATCGTCTTTCACAGTCAATGAAAATACTTGAGCAACTACGATGCTCAAATCCGAAGTCTTGCAAGCAAAAACATTCTGAGATCAAGAAATCTGTCTTCATCAACATCAAACTGCTTTCATGATACTCTGTGTTGAAAAGTGGGGTATAAAGGATGGAAATTAATAAATGTTTTAAAAAAGAATCGTTGTGTTGGTGTTTTTTTTTTTAGTAAATTGTTGTTACTAACACTTACTGGGTCAAATCAGGTGGGGCACTATAGGGAATCTCCAGCATTTTTTTTAAATTGCAGCTGAGAATCACCAGATCTGTTCTTTGTTCCACTGGAAGGAAAAATTGGAAACAGCATATTTAGAGTACCCCGTTTTTAGAGAAAGGAACCAGCTATAGACATAGAGACTGTGTGTGAGAGAGAGAGAGTCTGCAACATACCTTTTTCCTCTGGTGGGTAGCATCACTTTTTGAGGTAAGTTAACTACAGATTTCCTGCAGAATAGATGTATTTAAAAGGAGGGTTTCTACCATGTGCAGTTGGTAACCACTGTGACTCTCAATGATAGAAGAAGCAAAACCACTGAAAACACATACAGCCCTCTGATAGAGAGCAGGTACGGTCTCTCCTTTCTTTTAATCTCATAATCTTTTTGTTTTAATCTCATGACCTTTTTGATCATGAGTTTAATACCCTGATTTTGTGATTTGGGAAGGGATGACTTGAATACCTCTATCCAGCTAGCCTTGCGAGTACAACAATTATGTTATGTGTTTTTGTTATGGTTTGTGCCAAATTTAAAGATCTAACTGGAATTGTCCTATCAGCTAAGAATGGGATCTTTTGTTTTGATTAGGTTGATTCCAAGGAGCTCAGCAGTTTAATTTCATTCCTAGGCCAAGTCTGAACAGTATAAAAATTCAAAGCCCCCCTGACAAACTGCCAAAACCAGCACCGTTTAATCCCAGAATAACATCTATCCAGATGTGGGAACATGTTATATGCAGAAAGGAATGTATCATGAATCCATGATATAATTTTATCTAGGATGAAATGTATTACTTTGGAGGAAGTCAGAAAATATAGAATAAGGCATTGTTCATGTATTAAAAAATTAAGATACAAAGTCTAATGTCCTTACACCTTAAACCCACCTTGCTATTTGTAGAGTGATCACAACGATCTTTCAGCACATGACATCCATGAGCCTTCAGATGGATAAATAAATTAGCTCCACCTGGGAGGGAAGCTAGAATGGACTGTGGCATCTTTCTGACTTTAAAAATGCACAGGCAGTGCTCAAAGCAGTTCACATAATATCCTTTTAAATGAACCTGCCCAATCGCTAAGGTTGTCCTCCCTGATGTTTCCCTGAGTACCTTTGGCCACAGAACTGTGGTGGACTGTGACCAGAGGAAGGGAACACCACAACTCTGGATGATCCTTTTCAGCAAAAATTTGCCTAGTGTGCAGTTGGGGGAGGGAACATTTAGCTTCCAGCTGAAAACGTTGTTTTCATGCAGCTTTAGGATGATCTGTTCAACTTTTAAACCTGCACACTCTGTTTGGTTAAGGCAGCTTTGACCTGATTATACTCTTCTCTGTACTCTCTGTACTATTGCCTGATAATCTGTGGCCTGCTCATTTTTTAAACTTATTTTTTCCTCTCCCCCTTTTGATTTGCGCAACAACCCTGTGACGTAGGTTAGGCTGAAAGTCTGTGAGTGGTCTGAAATCACCCAATCAGCTTCCACAGGAAGAATCTGGGTCTGGCAGATCCTGCTCTGAAGCACTAATTGCTACATCACATGGTCATGGGAGGGCCACCTCAGCAGGGTATAATGATACAGAGCCCACCATTTTCTCCAGGGGAACTGATCTCTGCCATCTGGAGAGATGCAGACCTGATTCTCAAACTAGACATGATGGGGGCAGCCACATTTACTCTCAAATTAGACAGAATGGGGAGAGACAACGCGTTCTCACCGCGCTCCACGAAGCCCACCCGGGAATAGTCCGGATGAAGGCCCTGGCCCGGGGCTACATCTGGTGGCCAGGGATTGATGCAGAGATCGAGTCCTGGGTGTGGAGGTGCCAGACTTGCTAGGCGGTCCATCCGAACCCACCGAGCGTGCCCACTCAGTCCTGGGAGTCCACCCACAAGCCATGGTCCCGGCTACACATTGACTTTGCCGGCCCCTTTCAAGGACAGTTCTTCCTAGTCACAGTAGACTCATACTCCAAATGGTTGGAGATTAGCCCTGTCACCACACTGTCCATGAAGGCAGTCATCCGCGCGCTGCACTGGATCTTCGCAACTCATGGGCTGCCAGACACGATAGTCTCTGACAATGGGGCAGCATTCACTATGGAGGAGTTCCAAGACTTCCTCCGGCAGAACCTAATCCGGCACATGAGGTCTGCACCCTTCCACCCCGCGACCAACGGACAAATGGAACGAATGGTGCTCACCACGAAGGAAGCCCTCAGCAGGATCACGGACGGAGACTGGGAGTTCTGACTAGCCCGTTTCCTCCTAACTCAGCAGACTACTCCAAACCCCGTCAACAGCTGTTGCCCCGCCAAACTCCTGATGGGCTGCCGTCCCACCATTCTGCTGGAACGGCTGCATCTGGACTGGGCACCGGAGTCGAGGAGGCTAACCGAACAAAGAGAGGCTCCCTGGGGGTTCTTCCAGGAAGACCCCATCTACATTAAGAACTTTGGGAAAGGACCCTCTTGGCTGGCGGGCCGGGTAGTCAGGCCCACAGGTCCAGTCTCTTATGAAGTGTCTATGGAGGATGGCCAGCTCCTCAAGAAACATGTGGACCAGCTACGGCGGCGACAGCTCCCGGCAGAGGAGGAGGGGCCCCCCTGAGGCCTGCTGGGCCCGAGAGCTACGCACTAGAGGCAAGTGTCACTGTGGAGGTGCCAGACTTGCTAGGCGGTCCATCCGAACCCACCGAGCGTGCCCACTCAGTCCTGGGAGTCCACCCACAAGCCATGGTCCCGGCTACACATTGACTTTGCCGGCCCCTTTCAAGGACAGTTCTTCCTAGTCACAGTAGACTCATACTCCAAATGGTTGGAGATTAGCCCTGTCACCACACTGTCCATGAAGGCAGTCATCCGCGCGCTGCACTGGATCTTCGCAACTCATGGGCTGCCAGACACGATAGTCTCTGACAATGGGGCAGCATTCACTATGGAGGAGTTCCAAGACTTCCTCCGGCAGAACCTAATCCGGCACATGAGGTCTGCACCCTTCCACCCCGCGACCAACGGACAAATGGAACGAATGGTGCTCACCACGAAGGAAGCCCTCAGCAGGATCACGGACGGAGACTGGGAGTTCTGACTAGCCCGTTTCCTCCTAACTCAGCAGACTACTCCAAACCCCGTCAACAGCTGTTGCCCCGCCAAACTCCTGATGGGCTGCCGTCCCACCATTCTGCTGGAACGGCTGCATCTGGACTGGGCACCGGAGTCGAGGAGGCTAACCGAACAAAGAGAGGCTCCCTGGGGGTTCTTCCAGGAAGACCCCATCTACATTAAGAACTTTGGGAAAGGACCCTCTTGGCTGGCGGGCCGGGTAGTCAGGCCCACAGGTCCAGTCTCTTATGAAGTGTCTATGGAGGATGGCCAGCTCCTCAAGAAACATGTGGACCAGCTACTGTGGTGACAGCTCCCAGCAGAGGAGGAGCCCCCCCCCAAGGCTTGCCGGGCCTGAGAGCTATGCACCAGAGGCAAGCGTCACTGCGAGTCCACTGGCCCCGGTAGAGGCACCAATGGCCATGGTGCCACCTGCGCCACTGGGGCCAGAAGAGCTGCCGCCACAGCAAAGTGACCGCCAGAGCTGGTCATGAGCAACCCCGTCCCAGCACCCCGGTGTTCCCTGTGAGAGCGCCGGCCGCCAGCCTACCTACAGGACTATGTGACATAGATTGGCTTGGAACTATGGGGGGAGGGGTGTTATGTCCGCGGACCGCCACCAGGGATCTGCGCCCTCAGTCCTTAGCTTGGTTCCAAACGCAATAGGGACCAAGGATCCTAGATCACCCTGAGTCCTCCAATAGGACCTTGGAGGGAAATTCAAACCCCCCAATGGAACTGTGGTGTGCCCGGGTGGAGTGTATATAGTTGGCCTTTGCCAGGCTGTGTGTGTTCTCTTGTTCTGAAGTACAATAAACGCGTCTAGTTAGCGTGTCATAGTCTGAGTCTCTATGTGCGAACCCAGTACTTTACTGTAACAGACTTGTATTCTTGTGCCTCCTGCTCAGCTGTCCTTTGATCTGCACTCTCTAATGAAAGGGGTTAGACAAACCAGGACTATGAGGTCATATTCTGGTCACATGACTGCTGCAGCATCTGTCACCTATGAGGCACAACTGTGCATTTATGACATTCAAACATGGTCTCTCCTCTGCTGGTGTGTGTGCCTTTCCTGCACTTAGGGATCCCACTAAAAGTTACTTAAACAATGAATAGAAATGCACCCCAGAGTTCTCTAGGTACCAGTTGTTGCACCACATTCTTCTTTGTAAATTGTAAATGATGTCCTGAAATGATCTATTCGCAAACATGCTTTCCAAGGAAATAGAAATTATACAAAATTTATCTTCAGTACTGTGAGGCACATTCCCCTCAACCTGTAGAAAACTCTTAGGTTGTGGTCACATCTGCCAGGAAAAATGTGTGTGTGTGGGGGGGGGAAGCAAGGCTATTTCCTCTGGAGGAATTTGACCCGCAGTTGCACATCACACCTCCCTTTGAACCTGCAGGCACAGTCCGTCAGTGCGTGATCAGACACAACTGTGGGCGAGTCATGGTTTTTTTGTGCCATTTTTCCCCATGTGCTTAACTGAGGAATCAATGAATCTCACCTCCACACTGAGGGCTCCCTATGGACTTTGCAATGACGTGCATACTGCGAAGGGGGGGGGAACAACAGCATGGAGTCAGGATGGCCTGATCAGACCATCCCAATGCCATGAGAGTGCGCTGGAGTGATCAGACATGGGAAAGTCCATCCGTGGCCTGTCGCAACCCGTTAACTACTGGATTTTCCCTGGTGTCTTTTAACTCTGGTTCTGCGGCGGAACAGAATGAGTTGCCAACTGCTGCAGGGCGCTTCCCAGATGTTGTTGTCTGATCGCGCCCTTTAAATCCACCCGGCATTCGCACCTATGTCGGGTCTAATTATGCGTATGATCACAGCCTTAATGGCAAGACTGTATCTTAAGTGTAGGTCCATGACCTTTTTCTCTGATGACTTTCTTTATCACAATGCTCAGGTAGCTTCAGATCAATGGAGGGCAAGAGAAAAAGATTCCCTCTTGGGAACTGCAGTCTTTCAGAAAGAATTTGTAATAGAAAACCCCTCAGAAAGCAGACTTATTCTCACTACTCCTACACATCATGGAGTGAGTTGTTTATACATTTCTACAGATATTTCTAATTCATCAGATTAGAAATGTCTACAATGCTTTGTAACTTTTGGGAGGTGTACCCATGGCCTTCTACTATAGAGAAACCTGTGTTATCTCTCAGCCTGCTGTCAAAAATCTCTGCATACATTCAGGGTATAAGTGTTCTCTTTTTCATACATTGTCATGGTGAGCCATTTTGTTTTGCCAGTTTTCATAGTTGGTGTTCCTGATTCTTTTGTTTCTCTTGTGCCCTTTTAACTACAAACTGTGTAAATTTCATAAACACACAACAAATTGGTGTGAGGAAACAGAAAGTTGTGTGCAAATTTTAAAAAACCCTCGGGAGTTTGATTTGCATAAAGGAAAACTGAAAGCAAAATGTTTTTTTTTTTTTTTTTAACAGAAAGAGAGAGAGAGAGATGGCAAAAGTCTGTAGCCTCTCCAGTCAGCATAGATATAGAAAAGGAAGAAAGAAAAGGCTCTTGCAGTGGTAGAGAGTCTTGTGGAGTCTTGTGAGCAACAATTCTACTTTGTGAGCTACTGGCATTAAAGTTGTGAGCAAGCTATTTGGCTACTGCATAAATTAGTTTGCTCTGGAGCCATCCTTCCTGAGCTAAGACAAAAATGTGTGAGTCAGAGGCTAAAAACTGTGAGCTAGTTCACATTAACTCTACTTAGAGGGAACACTGCAGATGTCTCCTGTCTACCATCCAACTACTTTTGTTCTATATTCAGGCAATGGGAGTTCCCTATTTAAAGCATTCAGCTTAAAAAAAAAAAATCAACAGGCATGTGTGGGTCTGATTCAGATTAGGAGTGTAGTTTTAAGGGAGGGGTTTTTTAAGTACTACTTCCCGAACTCTCGGTGAATATGGTTTGCCCTGCTGTGAAAATGCAGGGAATACTGCTATCAAGTTGACAACTTGGGTGTTAAACTCCCCATTATTTTGAATGTGGCTAGAAGCCACATGAAGCGAAACATGTAGCTGTGAGTATAATCCTCTGTTTCGCTCTCCTCCCACAACATTTGCTACCTTCTGGATTGTTATCACTACGTAATTTATTGTATATATTTACTCACTATGAATGCTTAAACTGGAAGAAGCTGGATATCTTGCATCCAATTTTGTAGCATCTTGTGCGATATTTTCCAAAATATGTTCATATAAATTCACTGTACTTAAAAGCCTACTGATTTCTGTTTATCTTTTAAAAGTCGGCTATCTTGCCATTTCTGCTTATCTGCTGCTTTAAAAGGATTAAATTTTTCACATGATAATGATGGGGGGGGGAATCCATTCTTTGGAACCAACTCCAGAGAGACCAGGCAGATTTTCTCATTCCTTGTGAGAAAGAAAGTAAAATGGCAAGAATATACAGTTCTGTGTTGAAGGCTTTAGAAGAACTGTTTCTTCTGTTAGGCAGGGGAAGGTGGACTGGCCCACCAGGACGCACATTTTGGGGACAGCATTCAAGGGTAAATTACCCATTACTTAATATAGTTTGCAATTTTTATCATCATAAAGATACCATTTAGATTTCAGCCTCAGGCGCCATGATATTTTGGGTTGTTTCTGGATTTCAGGATTCCTGTCCTCAGGGAAACCTTTCCACTCAGTTTAGCCTTTTCAAATTTTTACACATGTACAATTAACTTGTGTAGTAGGAGACCAGGATCACTGTGGCAATCCACATCCCAACCTATGCATATTTATTGGGAAATTTGCAAGGGCATAGGCTGCAGTGCAAACCATAAAGCCAATATGCTTTGGCTCTTGTCATTCAGCGGCTCATGCCCAAGTGCTTGTTCCTCTGGCCAGATACAGCCCTTATATAAGAGCCAGCATGGTGTAGTGATTAAGAGTGGTGGTCTCTAATCTGGAGAGTCAGGTCTGATTCCCCACTTCTCCTCATGAAGCTTGCTGGGTGACCTTGGGCCAGCTGCAGTTCTCTCTCTTGCCCCCACCTACCTCACAAGATGCCTTTTGTGGGGAGAGGAAGGGAAAGGCAATTGTAAGCCGCTTTGAGACTCCTTAAGTTAAAGAAAAGTAGGGTATAAAAACCTACTCTTCTTCCTCTTCTTATACCTGCAACAGGAAGGAGACAGAAAAACACAGCCGAGGGGTTATGCTGCTGCCATCATGTTGTAGACCTTGTCCAGTACAAAGTGAAGCATGGCTCATAGTACACCCAACCTGTAGCTACACATTACAGGAGTGTAGTGTATCAAGTCCCGACAAGTCCGGACAAGTCCAGACATGTCCAGGGACAACCGTGAGCATCGCTCCTAGAGACAATGGACTATGAGGATCCTAGCCCGCTCCAATCAGAGGGGTAGGTTCCTGGCCGAGAAGCCAATGGAACTCTCGGCCACTGTAAATAACCTATTGGGAAGTGGGTGGGTGTGTTTTGGGTGGCGGTTTCTGGGGGAATATACGCCGGCCTGCGAGCCGGCCAAAGTGTCTTGTTCCTGACTGAATAAAGTATGCTTTGCTGAAATCACTCTCTGTCTGCGTACTTTTCAAAGAGACAATTGGTAAGGCGGATGTGATCTCTTTCAAGTAGCTTGTGTTTTCCCTACTTTTCTCATCAAGGGCTGTGGTCACACGGAGCATTTGCCACGCTGACGATACGGATGGTAGGCGGATTTTACGGGCGCGATCACACCGCAACATCTGGGAAGCGTAGAGCTCCCGTGTCTAACCCAAGGCTTCCCACCAAAGATGCGGAGTAAAAAACTAGTACCTCCGAGGTACTAGTTTCCGGAAACAGCGGGGCAAGGGCGGGCGCCTGATCGCGTTTCCGCTGGAATCCCGTGGCATCCGGCGCCCGCCGATGTTCGTTGCAAACAAAGGGGTTTCTCCCAAGTCTCCAAAAGCGCCCAACAGCGCATGCGCACAAAGAGCGATCGCTAGTGTGATCACGCGGCGCGGCTTCTTTGAGTTCGAGAGAGGGCCACGGGAGGCTGCGATGGGGGTGAGCGGCAGAGGCCAGGCTGAGAGCGGGCCGCGTGTCCCAGGGAGGGAGGGCGGGGAGGGGGGATCTGGCAGGTTAATCTACCCCTCCCCTCCTTACAAGCGGAACAAGGACCCCGCCCGGAGTGGGCCACACGAGACCCTCCCAGAGGCTGCGGCTCTTTCCTTTCCCTTTCTCATCGGCCCGGCTGCTCTCGGTGGAGGTGCAGGATACTCGTGTGATCGGCATCTCCCCCCTGACCACGGGACCTCGACTGGGACGTGTGATCGGGCAGCTGTGCATTATTTTCCTCCAGGGCAAACAGCCACGCTCCCCCCCCCCGCATTTTCCGGCTCATGTGACCGCCGCCAAGGAAACCCTTAGAAGCCTCCAAGAAAATGAAGTTGTTAGGAGCATGACTTCAAGTTTACTGTGCTGTATGAAAGGAAAGAATATTTTTAAGATGACTTGACAACAGTATTTGAGTTTCTGCATCCACTTGATTGTGCCTATGCCTTTTGCAGGGATTTGACTGTTACAAGTATGAGGACTCAAGTAGTTCTTCTATTCTGTGGAGGGCCCTGTTTGACGTCATCAAAAGGATGTGTATGAAATAGCTCTTCTGGCTCTACTGAGGTGTAAGAAAGACCTTGCTAGCCTGACAGCATTGTATACACTTTGGAGTATACATGATATTCTGAATCACAGTGAACAAGAAATCAACCGGTAACCTTAGATAAGCCTCCACCTGAACCCACACCCACAATATGGTGTTTATCTTACAGGGCTGTCATATGGATTGCAGCGATAATGTATATGAAGTGCTTAGAATACTAAAAATCACTAAGCACTTTTTGTTAAAGCTTCTTGGATAGGTTTCGTGTACATCTCTCCTTGTATGTAATTGTGAAGTGGGATGGCACTTTCTGAATATTCCACACGCTCCTAAATCAGTTGGCTCCATTATGTGTCACTCCGAAGCTGTCCCTATCCACTGACTGCATTGCCTGAGTCCCGCCTCCAACATTCTAAACAGTTTGCTGTTCCTTTCCTCCCCATAGCCAGTCGGAACACAGAGGTTGTTTGCATATGCGGCCTGATTGCCCTTTGCCTCTAACATTCTAAACAGTTTGCTGTTGCTGTTGGGAGTCATTGAATGTGTCCTGAGGTAAAATACATATCCCAATTTTCCCTTAAACAGGCTCTACCCCTCAAATCTCCACGTATTTCCCAATCCAGAGTTGGCAACCCTGTAACTGGCTATGGAACCGCTTTCCAGACCCTTGGAACCCAGAAGACATAGCATAGGAGGAGGTGGTTTTCTACCTTAGCTGCCACTGCATAACCCCAAATCAACATAAGTCAGGGGTGGAGGGAACCATACCTGTTACCATGAGGCTGTCCTCCCACACTACCCACGGTACAGCAAAATGACTTGAGACAGCCCTGCCTTATAGCTAACCAGAAGGAAATAAACACGGCTTGCCTCCCTCTATTTTCCCCCTCCCCCTGCCGCCCCACCAGCCACAGCCGGGACACACATCTGGAGCTTCCTTCTAGATCTCATTGTATTTCTTCCCACAATGGGCCTTACTCCTAGTCACATATAAAGGAAACTGCTGTTATACGTGTTGTGCATAGGAGATGCAAATGTCAAAGCCCCCTTATCCCACAAGAAGGCTTTGGGTGAAGGTCCAGAGCAGAACACAAAATACTGGGGACTGAATCCTCACTCCCCAGGGTAGCAAACCACCACCAGCCCCTCTAAGGTAACCCTCAGCTGAGAGACTGAGGAACCAAGTCTCCAGCCCTATCAGGTGTTAATCAAAAAGTCAGCCCTGTAAGGTAGGACAATGGCAATTGGAGCTCCATAAACACTTATTGGGTAGCTGCAGTCAAAATGGGCCAAGGTACTGGATTTAGATTGAAGCCCCAAAACCCAAATAACACCACAGGAGTATAATTAATAAGGTTTATTAAAAGAAATGTGCAAAAGTATACAAATATAGATGCAGTGCAAAGCAAGGAAGAAAATAATAAAGCTAAATAACTATCCTAGAATACTTATTCAGGTTTTAGTCCTCTGAGCCAGATGTTACCTGGTCATACTGAAGGTCCAGAGTCCAGATAGAACTCCAGGTCCAAAATCCAAGAAGCAGGTGTTCTGGCCACACAAGACCAACCTACAGTTAAAATGATGGCAAGAAGGAAAACAGGCCTGAAGGAAAGTTCAAGCTTAGGGTTGCCATCCCCCCCATGGGGGGTGGTTCCTCTGCTTTCAGGGCCTCCAATCCACCACGGGGGAACCCCACCCTCAAAGAGCCCTGTCGCACCCAACATGATCAGTGTGATGACATCACCCGGAGAGATGGGTGACCATAGAGTTTTTGGCCAAATTCTAGAGTGTCCCCTGAACAATGTGCACAGCGTGATGATGTCACTTTTGCATGTGCCAGAAGATCCAGGAACCTGGGCTGGAGCCCCCCGCCAGCAGCCAGGTAAGATCTGGCAACCCCATTCAAGCTCGAATAAGTGGTCTTGCTTTATGCCAGACTACCCACAGCTGGCCTGATCATGTTCAACTGATCTGGTGTGTTGCTAAGTCACGAACTCACCACCTTCCAGAGTTCCTTAGGGTTGCCAGGTCCCCCCTGACCACTGGTGGGGGATGGGGGGTAGAGCTGCCAAATCTAGGTTAGGAAACTCCTGGGGATTTGGGGTGGAGCCTGGGGAGGACAGGGACTTCCTCTTCCGACTCCACCTCCAAAATCTCCAGGTATTTCCCAACCCAGAGCTGGCAACCCTACATAGGGCCCACCCTCCAAAGCATTCTTATTTATTTATTTATTTATTTATTTATTTATTTATTTTTAAATTTATACCCCACCATCCCCGCCAAGGCAGGCTCAGGGTGGCTTACATTAAAATTTCCAAAACAAATTAAAATCCTAAAAACAATTTTAAAGTGCTACACAAACATTACAAACAAGATGACAGAACATAGTTTTTAAAACATTAACCATACAGGTGTCTGGTCAGAATGGTCACAGACCACTATCCGGCCACTATCCAGGGGAACTGATCTCTGTAATCTGGAGATGAGTTATAATTCCAGGGGTCTCCAAGTCCCACCTGGAGGCTGGCATCCCTGCAATGAGATGGAATGTAAGTGCAAAACTCCCTCTGAGTCTCTGGCCTTGAAGCTCCCAGGCTTGTGATCTTATTTGCACTTGTGCCTGGCTCCATCTCAGATCTTACCTCTTTAGAAACGGCAAGTCATTGTAACATTAAGTTCCCTGAGAGGAGCCTTCAGGAACGTATCTAGGCCCAAAAGCCTGAACCAAAATTTGAAAGGCCAAGAAATGGCTAGACAAGACCAGCTTCTTGACAGTAAGATGATTTAACGCTCACCCAGGGGTTCCCAAAGCTCTGGAAACAGTGCTATTTCCCAGGGAAGAGGACCATAAAATACAATGCCAGCAGAATGGAGATGAATTTATTACAAGGAGGAAACCATTTGCCCAACTGCCAGGAAGTGGCAAGATGGATGGCTATTGTAAAACATGAGCTAGGCAATAAAACCTGTGAAACTGTGGGCCAGCGGAAGAATTGGGAAAGTGCCGTCTCAGACACACACATGCACATGCAAACCCCTGTGCTAGCATGTCCATATCATGACAATACTGACACACAAGTGATTTTAAGTTGCATCTTCAGAGGAACTTTCTATGGTCTCCAGTGCCACATTAGTGCACAGTGAGGAGCACGGGGAAACTACCTTGAAAAAGGAGATAGGATATAATGTGCTGTAATCCTCTCCTGTGTTATGCCCTAGGTGGTATAGACAGTACCACCATTCCTAGCCCATTTATAGTTCCTGTGCACACTCTGGCAGGCAGGGAAATGTATAGTGTGACTTGAGGGAACTGGAAATGTGGCATCTGCTTCCCCACTCCCATCTCTGTGCAAACGTTAAGTCAAAAATTGCACAGAATGAAGAGCTAGTTCATAAATTCTCTGTTTCTCAAAAGAGTCTGTACTTCTAAACCAACAAAATTTTGCCCACTAATAAATATCTTACAACAGCATTCAACATGGTCGACCATGATCTTTTGACCCACTGCCTTGCTGATGCAGGAGTTTGTGGGATGGCCTTGAAGAGGCTCACCTCATTTCTCCAAGGGCGGGGACAGAGGGTGGCGCTGGGAGAGAGGATGTCAACGAGGCACCCATTAGTATGTGGGGTCCCTTGGGGGCAATCCTGTCTCCTGTCACCTAATAGGTGTGAAGATTCGGGCTGGGATGTCACCAGTACGTTGATGACACCTAGCCACCTAGCTATATCTGTTGATGGGTGGCTGGCCACTGCCTCAGTGAATCTGGCTGAGGGTTTGGAGGCTGTGGTGGGATGGAAGAAGCAGAGCTGGCTGAGACTCAGTCCTGCTGAGGCGGAGGTTCTGTGGCTGGTGAAGGGGGACTCGGGGCTGGTGTGCCGTCTCTTGGCTCTTGATGGTGTGCCCTTGACACCGGCATCAACTGTCAAGAGCTTAGGTGTGATTCTGGATGCCTCCTTATCAATGGAGGCCCAGATCACAAATGTTGCCAGACTGGCATTCTTCCAGTTGCGCCAGGTCAGGCAACTGGCCCACTATCTGTCTCACCCTGACCTAGCCACAGTTATCCATGCAACAGTCACCTCCAGACTGGACAAATGTAACTCGCTCTACATAGGGCTACCCTTGAGACTGACCCAGAAACTCCAACTGGTCCAGAATGTAGCAGCACAAGTCCTCACAGAGCTGCACTGGCTTCTGGTGGACCTTTAAGGACCACACATCTTCGGAACCACCTCTCCTGGTATACCCCCCAAAGAGTGTTACGCTTGGCTGAGAAGAACCTGCTGGTGGTCCCTGGCCCAAGAGACATCCGGCTGTCCTCAACCAGGGCCAGGGCGTTCTTGGCCCTGGTCCCAACCTGGTGGAACTCTGTGCTGAATTACATCTGTGTCCTGTGGGACTTAATGCAGTTCTGCAGGGCATGCAAGGCAGAAATGGTGGCTGAGGACAGCAACAGCTTTCCATCAGGCTGGCTCTCCTGTTTCTCCTGCCTCCCCTCCCTACGAGGCAGTGGCATACTCTGGTAGTTCAGTCACCATCTGATTATTGTTGTTGTATGATATATTTTGGTTTTTTAAATATGATTTTATGTAATTATTTTATATGGATGTACACCGCCCAGAGACCCATTCCATAGGGGAGGGCAGTTTAAAAATCTATCTATCTATCTATCTATCTATCTATCTATCTATCTATCTATCTATCTATCTATCTATCTGGCTCTTTTTGTAGCAGGAACTCCTTTGCATATTAGGTGACACACCCCTAATGTAGCCAATCCTCCAAGAGCTTACAGTAGCCCCTGTAAGAAGAGCTCTGTAAGGTCTTGGAGGATTGGCTACATTAGGGGTGTGCCACCTAATATGCAAAGGAGTTCCTGCTACAAAAAGAGCTATCTATCTATCTATCTATCTATCTATCTATCTATCTATCTATCTATCTATCTATCTATCTATCTAGGCCCAAAAGCCTAATTGTTTTATTTTAATCTGTAATTGAGGCTATTGGAATTGTTGTATACCACCCTGAGCTCTGTGCACAGGGGAGGCTGGTCGATAAATTGAATAAATAAATAAATAAATAAATATTTTGCATTCCGTCATGTTTATTTTCCTGGCACAGTATTGTTAGTATGGTCACGTAGATTCTCATTCTGTACTGAGTATTAGCTACATTAAATGACTCATTAAAGGAAGTTTAGCAGTTCTGTCCCTTGGTCACACTGAATTTCGGGTGCTTTTCCACTGGTGAAAAAGGGAGGAGGGAATCACCACCAAAAAGGCTATCCTGGGGAAATCATGGCACATGCTTGGACAAATGCCATATGGGATGGTGGCACTAATACGAAGGGCAATTGGGGACAAAGTTGTCCAGAAAGTTTAACATGACTAGGGGGCAGAGAAACTTCATTCCGCACACTAAAGGCTCCGCAGACTGACTGTTCTTGTTTGTGGAGAGGCTATCTTGGAGAGTGAGTCCCTGCATCTGCCACTGTCTGCTTGAAAAGTGTTGACTGATGGTCCCAAATTATAGGATATACAAAGCTGGCAAAATAACATCTGTCATTGAATTAATTTAGATTGGCTAAAAAGTGTGTGCAAAGTTCATGTTTTCTCTTCACTGGACTGATTCATGAAGTGTTCTGCATAACTTAAAAGTCTCCTACTTCTACTCCAAGAGTTTGGACTAAAAAAAATAATCATGTGGTGTAATAAATGTTTGTGGTTACTTGATTATTAAGTTTAAAATTTTCCAAACTTCATAATTTATATAGAAGGAGGAGACAATCCTATATTAAGAGCCAGCAGGGTGTAATGGTTAGAGTGTCAGACTAGGACCTGGGGGACCTGGACTGGAATCCCTCCTCTGCCGTAGAAGCTTGGTGGGTAATCTTCGGCCAGTAACACACTCAGTCTAACCCACCTCATGTTGGAAATATGTGTTTTGCAAGGTCTAAAATCCAGATTATAGGGTTAATGTGTGTTTACCTTGTGTGCTATTGTTTAGACTGACCTGGAAGGGAACCTGGCACAGAGCCAATGTAGAGAAAGCTCAGGAAACTGAAGCCTACTTACTAACAATCATTGGTTAATCTACTCTGGTGATTTCCTTCTAGGGGTCAACAAGAAGAAGAATCTCCATTGTTGTAGACCATGTGGTCAAAGTGTAAAGATGTAGTCTTAGGTGTCTTTGTTGTTTTGTAGATTTCCTGTGAACCCTTCCCTTAGAAATAAAGATTTTTACATAGAAGAAAATGCCTCCTCTCCAGTGAAGCAAAGATCCATTGCAATCTCTGAATATTTAACTATTTTTCCAACACCTCATAGGGTTGTTGTGAGGATAAAAGTGCTGTTGTAAGCTGCTTTGAGTCCCCATTAGAGAGGAAGGTGGGGTACATGTAAAAAAAAAAACTCTACCGTATTCTTTAATGGTATTTTTAAACATTCCAAACTGTAATGGATAAAAAAATGCTTTCCCCCCCACCCCTTCGTAACACTTTCACTTACACTTTCTTACAATGTGAAAATTAATTCAGGAAATCTGGAGGCTGTAAGGAATTGGCAAGTCTATAGCAATAATAGTAGTGAGTTGGACGGTGGTGGAAAGAGGAGGGTTACGGAAAGAGAAAATGTCTTACAAGGGAGTAAGTCACTAGCAGCCCAGGACTAAGGCAGTGACCAGCAAAGATCTAAGGGCCTACATCTGCCTGAGGGGATTATTCATTACACTGTGAGGCGGGTGATCTTATTGCTGTTGTGTGAGAAACCCGCAGGGTCTACATGGCAGGAAGGGGAGATGAAGAACAAGGGGTGCCAGGAAGAAAAAGCAGCTGGCAGTGGTGACAAAGTTCATGAATCCACTGGCAGGATGGCCAGTTGGGTGTCCCTGTGGACTCTGGGGCAGCTGTTGTTTTCTCAGCTTCTTGAAGCTTGCTCTTTTTTGGCATTTCTTTTCTGTGCTTAGGATACTGACTAGCTGTGCTCTGGCATCCACAATATGCTAGAATTCAAGGTTTAGGATTGAGCTATGACTGCCCGTTTCTCACGCATTCTCTGTGGAGCCTCCCACCCTGTGGAACAGCCTGCTGAAGAGGTCAGGAAGGCTCCTGCACTTCTGCTATTCCTCAGAATGTCCAGAACAGTCCTGTTCCACAGGATATTAGAGCTGTAGGAGAATGAAACAGTCCGGGAAGGTGTCTTTGGAACAGGACCATAGTCTATTGCAATGATTATGCTATTATCCTGCTCTTACTACATTGTCCTCTACCTGTGCAATTCTACTTTCTGCATTGTTCTGGCATGTCATGCCTTTTTATTTGCACTGTTTTTTGATGCTGTCTTCCTCATCCTATTACACTGTCCTTTGGATGCTTTTGCTTTGGCTGTCTTCTGTTTTTTTGTATGCACTTATAGCTGCACTTATAGTATGCCTGTGAGAAAGGCATACTATAAGTGCAGCAAACAAACTATAAATATAAGTCTTGAAGTTACCTTCCCCACTCTGGATTATTTTCAATAATACATCATAACACTGAGACATAATCTTCTGATTTGGTTGCAATAACACTATTATTTTTATTACTTTGTGAAATATTTTAATGTACCAGTTCTAAAAATTATGTATCGCTTTGTTTTGTTAGCACTGTATGCATGCTAATAAACAGGTGGGACATGAATTAAGTCAATGAATGAATGAATACTACCTTCAATATTTCAAAAAGGCATGTATGCCCATATTGGAAATAGGCAAATTTATACATGATTGATCAATAAGTCAATGATTAACTAAGGCCCCTGCCACATGGGGGGGGGGGAAGTATGGCCAAAGTGGAGCTTTTTAAAGCCGTACAAAAAGAAAAATGCGGGGGCAGAATAACATAGT
>NW_015166431.1:964719-968121 GCF_001447785.1 Gekko japonicus | reverse complement strand
GTGTTCCAGCCGGCGTGATTGATTGTGGGGGGGGGGGGAAGCCACTGAAGGGAGAGTGAGGCAGCCGGCTGCACATTTGTGCGCATGTGCAGTTTGGCCAGGAGCCTCGATTGCTCCTGCAGATGGGCGCACTGGTGATCTCACGGCCACGCTTGCTGCGGCGTTTCAGGTAAGTCCTGCTCTTTTTCAGGTTCTTTTTTATGTGCATTTTCGGCCTGAAGGGCTGGATTGGGGACAGGTGCGTGCCGCTTCCCAGATGTTGAGGTGCGATCGTGCCCGTTTGCTGCGCCCCCGATCCGTCCCTCTTTCGACCCTAAACCTCCCCTGTGACCGGGGCCTAAATTGTCTTTAATTAACTTAGCAGACATCATTAAAAGTTGTGACCACAATCCACCACAGATTTTAACATAGTTAAATCAATTGGAATCAATTAATTTAAGCAAATTTGACTTTGCCCAGAATTGTGGCCACTATGAGAACAATTTCACACCATTCACAAAACAGTTGGAACAAAAGCCGCAACCCCAGGTCTCTGTTTGAGTTATGATGGGAGAATTTAGCTAAGAGAGTGTTTGCTTAATAGGTGTGCAAGCTAGGGATCGTACTCCAACAATACCAGAGTCAGAACCCTCTCGGAGCTGCACAGACGACAGACACGAAATGTCTTTTTCTGAAATTTATTAATAAAATAACCCTAATACATTCAGCTACTTGATAAAATATCACACACACACACACACCAGAGAGCTAGGAAATAAAGAGGTGAGGCAATCTTAAAGAGATCAGAAACAAAATGGGGTGAACTGTTGATGAGGATTATAGCTACCTTCTGAAGAGAGGAGGCCACAGTAAAGGGAGGTAGACTGCTTGGCTGTGAAGACCGAAAAGCAGGGCTATTTTTGGGCAGGAACACACAGGACGCACAGCCAAAACCTCTGCGTGCGTGGCTATAGAGGGAAGGCCTGGAGAGTGACCCCCCCCCCATCAACTCTGAGGCAGGCTGGGGAAGGGGCTGGAAGGATCGGGGAGGCATTTTAATGCCTCCCCATGCCTTCCCTGGCCTGTCCAAGGGCCGGCTTGCCTGGGCACTCCACATCTGCAGGGCGCCCGGACAAGCCAAGTTTAAACTGCCTTCCCTTCCCTTCTAGGGGGGGCTTGCCCAGGCTCCCCACAGTCACGGGGTGCCCGGGCAAGCCAAGGGAAGTGTGGGGGTGTGGCCTAATATGCTAATGAGCTGTGCTGCCAGGGTGTGGCCTAATATGCTAATACGTTTCTGCTGTTGGGTGTGGCCTATTAGGCTAATGAGTTCCTGCTGGGGTTTTTCTACAAAAAAGCCCTGCCCAAAAGAGATAGGAGATCCAGCCAGTACGCATCCCAGGAGACTGAACCAAAGATGGCTGGGTTTGGAGTCCTGATATAGGAAAATTGTCCCTTTGGGGCAGTGGGCACAATGGCGAAATGGTCTAGGATGAGCCAGGATGGCCAGTAATGGCTCAAAAGGGGGTTTGGACAAAAGAAGTCCAGGTTGGGGAAAGAAAGCTTTTGTTATCAAAGTGTAGGGCGATTGCAGAGTCTTGGCTGTATTAATGGCTGGGCTATCAAGAGAACGATAATGACAATAGACTGTGGCTGGGGTGGTCCCAGTATCGAGTGGCAAAGTCAGGAACTTTGATTGCGGGACGTAGAATTGGAATGCAAGTCTGTTGACACCCCTGAGATAATGAAATTAAAACATTGTCCTTTCACAATGACAGATATGTGTCAGCAGTATCTGAAGGGATGGCTGAAGGGGATGGTCCTGAGCACATTGCTGGGCTAGTGAGCATTGCACAAAGAGAGGGCTATGTTTGTCCTACGCCAGCTTTGGCCCTAACCTGGCCGGGGTACCATCCTCTACGTGGCAAGCGGGGGCTTGAGGTAACACATAGACCCACCTAGAACTGGTAAGAAGGGAAGCATTATATTTAAAAGTTATTTAAATAACAGTATCTGTACTGGCTAGCACGTCTTATTAGCTTGGCATGAGCTAAAGATAAGAAGAAATGGCTGCATAGAGGATTATAAGTCTATTTTTAAACTAAACTTTCCTCATGTGACAGAAATTCACTGACTGTGGGTGAAATACTCATTTTAAGGCTACAGTCCTACTCATATTTACTTATGAGTTTCATCAAACTCATTAGGGACCACTTCTGAGTAAATATGCAGAGGACTGGGTACCCAAATTTTATTTAATTAGTAGCTTTTTGGCACATTCAGAACAACACTTTCAAGAGCCAGTTTGGTGTAGTGGTTAAGAGTGGCAGACTCTAATCTGGAGAACCTGGTTTGATTCCCCACTCCTCCACATGAAGCCTTCTGGGTGACCTTGGGCCAGTCACAGTTCTCTCAGAACTCCCTCAGCCCCACTTATCTCATGAAGTGCCTATTGTGGGCAGAGGACAGGAAAGTGTAGTGTAGAGTGCAGAGAAAAGGGGTATAAAAACACACTCTTCTTCTTTTTCCAGGCATCATTTTAAAAAAAGTTTGGTACCTGATTGCTTCAGAGGGAGGTCACCACAGTTGGCACTATTTTTTTTTATAAGTACCCGAGGGTACACTTTTATTATTTTTTCCATTATATACTACAGACATACAAACATACATACAAACAACCCCCATCTACCCCCCACAACATATAACATATAACAAGAGACTTTTTCATTTCTTCTGCTTGTTAAATTTCAAAATTCATTATCTATTTTACTCCACTAAGCTTATCTTTTCTGCGTTCTCAAATTACTACATTTATCTATCAGTTGCATTTACATTATACCAATTGTAGAATCTCTTCCAAGTGTTTTGAAAAGTCCATTCTGTACCGGCTCCCATCTCAAGTGTCAGTTTATCATTTCCCACCGTTTCAAATATTTTGTTCACGTACTCTTGTTTCTTTGGTATTTCCATTGTTTTCCAATATCTGGCATATACTGTTCTTGCAGCTGTCGACATCACAGTTGGCACTATTTATTGTTAATGCTTCTCTGGCCAAGGTGGACTGATTCACAGGTGCTAATGTATTCTTATGAAATTTGTATGTCTCCTAAAACAGAGCTTGACTTTGAAGAAATAAAGATGGTGTGGTCTGTGGAAACAGCTAAGAAGAAGGCAGTCCATTGGGCACTTCCCAGCACTTCGCAGCACTCAGCATATGGGATTGCCTTTGGATGGGCCCAAGTATGGACTGCTGGCTACAGAAGGTCTCTAGCCAGTAGGGTTGCCAGCTCTGGGTTGGGACCAATGCTCCCTCTAAGCTGTGGAGTCCTGTGAGCAAACATCCGATTTTGTGAGCTCCTGGCATTGAAGTTGTGCGTGAGCGATTTGGCTACCGCATAAATAGGTTTGCTCTGGAGCCATCCTTCC
>NW_015166431.1:963072-964527 GCF_001447785.1 Gekko japonicus | reverse complement strand
TGAGCTAACACAAAAATGGCCCAAGTAGAGGCTAAAAGACTGTGAGCTAGCTCACACTCAGCTTAGAGGGAACACTGGTTGGGACGTTCCTGCATATTCTGGGGGCAGGGCCTGGAGAGGGCAGAGTCTGGGGAGGGGAGGGAGCTCAGCAGGGATGTGATGCCCAGGAGTCCACTCTCCAAAGCAGCCATTGTCTCCAGGGGAACAGATCCCTGTAGACTAGACTAGAGATCAGTGGTAGTTCTGGAAGATCTCCATGCTTTGTCAGGAGGCTGGCAACCCTGCAAGACCTTCTGAAAGCTGGACTGTAGCCAAGCAAGGCAAAGGGTGGGTGAAGGTTGTGAGGCAGGTTGGATTTGTGGCTTTGTGAGTAGGCTGGGGAGGGAGGACTGGCTAGCCCTCCCTTGGGGAACTGTTTAGAAAGCATACCCAGGAACAGCTAGGGAAGATGGGCCAGACCCATTCCCTGGCAGGTGGGAATAGGTAATTGGCAGAGCAAAGTATGGAAACTGGGTAAAGAGAACCCCCCTCCTCTTGCTCTGTTCTGAGGCAACATTGGGTAGTACAATTCCCAGTCCCTTTCTACTGGAGCCGGATCCAGGTAGGATGTTGCTGCCTTCATGCTTACTCAGAAGCTGTAAAATCATATAACTGGCAACACCACCATTCTTGGGTGACTGTTGTTTGTTAAGCTGGTTGCTTGTTAACAGTCAGGGATAATTGGTCAATGCTCTTTAAATGGGCATTAATAAGTGGAAATCTCTTTCCTCTGCTTTTTGAAGATGACATCCTTTGGTCAGTGCCAATATGATACTGCAGCTTGCATTGGGAAATGAATCAGACTGACAACTGGGAGTTTTCGAGCTCAGTTGTGCCTGTAAGACTGCCTTGCTGAATCAGACTGAGCTCCATCCAGTCCAGCATTCTGTTTCCATCAGTATGCCGTCAGATGCTTCTAAATTGACAAGGAAATCTTGAAGTGGATGGCCTGAAATTTATCCTTAGTGTCTAGTACTCAGAGGTACACTGCCTTAGAACATGGAGGCTCTATTTAGCTGTCCTGGCTAATAGCCTTTGATGGGCATCCTTTGTGAATGTACCTAAGATAAACCCATGAGGAAATGAATAGAAGTGGTACAGAAGATGGCAAACCCAACATAATCTCATTTAAACACACTAACAAGTCAATGGCCATGTAGTCATTCCCTGATACATTCTAGAAACAGAAATGAAAATTACTAGCTTTGCACATACAAGTTTGTTTGCTTTTGTCACAAATTGTGGGATTATCATCACAATGTCTAAACCAGGCAATTACAATTTGTCTCTTTTGTGCAGAACTGTGTGATACAGAAGCTGACTATAATTTACAGCTATGTATAAAAGAGAGGAATGCTGCATCTGACATTACAGCAAATAAGCTTTCTTGACCTTAGGCCCTACTGCCATTACTGA
>NW_015166431.1:959393-963020 GCF_001447785.1 Gekko japonicus | reverse complement strand
GCTGCAGAGTGCCTTGTGCTGTGTGGTTGCTTACCCCATCAGCTATGATCTCAGGATGTGTTTCAGTATCATAATCCAAGACTTCCTGTGAAACCATGTGATAAATTAAATTAAACAAAAATATAAGACAGAGATGACAAAACACATTAGCTCATGTACAGTACTCATACCCTTGCCAGAAAGCCAGCTCTCTCATGCTTTCCCTCCCTGATTTCTCCACAGTCATCTTCCATCTTCCTCAAAGAGGAACAGATGGAAATACAGGCCACCTCTGGATATCCAGATGTCCTGCTCTCTTGTTAGACAGTGTATCACATTGCTGTTCTTTTGTTAAGTGGGTTGCTGATTAATAGCCCTGGATGGTATTTTATCAATGGGAGCTGATGGTTAGTAGTACTTAAGTCTCGGTCAAAACCTGCTACGATAGTGCTTGGAACTTCTTGGCACTGGAACATAACAGCCGGACATCATTTGAACTTTGATACCAAAGAGAAGATTGAGAGAGATGTCTATTCTGAGTCCCACTGGAGCTCAGCCCTCGCAAAGTGGGGCAAAGGTGCAGAAGCATCGTTCTACCCCTTTCCTACCTGTTTGTTTAGGCCTGATTCTCACATAGGGTAAAAAAAATATATGGCAAATTGTGCATGAAGTGGTAATGTCAACAAGCAGGATTATGCTTAGGGTATATGACATAGCTGACATGAGGTCTAAGTTCCCAGTTTCTGTCTGCAGCCGGGCAGCCAAACTCCAGGGCTGCCTTGCCTTGGACAGGTATGGGGCAATAGCTTTGAGAGGGAGATTCTTCCCATGGCCCCATTCATTTATTACCACATATGAAATAGTCTGAGACTCACACCCCCTTTCAAGTTCTAGTTCCCTGAATCAGGTCTAATTGTTCATATGTCCATCAGAGATTGTGACCATTTTCTAGTTGTCATTGCCCTATGTTTATATCTCAAAAACAGTGCAAAGAAGAAGGAAAGAGAGTGTGTGTGTGTAACCCCCTGGTTTCCTAAACCATATTCACCAAATTGCTGCAGAATACAAAACGATAACTAGATCTTACTATTGCCCAGGGGTCGTTTCGTAGAAAAAGAGCTAGGGGAACTCATTAGCATAACTCATTAGCATATGCCACACACCCTGACATCACCGGAAGTGTGTCATGAGGCCACACCCCCTGACATCACCGGAAGTGAAAAATATGAAATTGCTCAGACCTTGCAAGAAATTGAGTTGGAAGTACATTGGACCCTTCCCAGTACGTAGACTGGTAAATGAAGTGGCTGTTGAAGTGGACCTTCCAAAGAACTTGAAATCCTTGCACCCTGTTTTCCATATGAGCCTCCTCAAAAAGGACTCTGGTAAACGGGGCTTCATCATGTGCCCCGCCCCCCGTACCTCACCCGGGGGAACTGCGATCCCCCATGATCCCCCCTGAAATGACCTCTGCTATTGCCTTTGTAAGAGCATTAGTAATTTGGGTTTGTAGTTCTGCAGACCCTTCTAGTTCCATTAAAGTCAACAGGCTTAGAAGAATCAAACTCTCTGTAGGACTGCCGTCTTAATGGTTTGGCCTCAAGGGCCTGGGAGCCAGTTTCTAGGTCAAAGGAAGATTAATGACCTATGACAGTAGAAAGAAGCAAGAGTCCAGTAGCCCCTTAAAGACTAACAAAATTTGGGGCAGGGTAGGAGCTTTCATGAATCACTGAGCAGTGACTCACGAAAGCTCATACCCTGCCAAAATTTTTGCTAGTCTTTAAGGTGCTACTGGACTCTTGCTCTTTTCTACTGCTAGAGACTAACACGGCTACCCATCTTGATCTATAAGAACAGTGAATGTTTCCTTAATGGGGGACAATTGTTAGAAGATGGTTCTGTTGGAGAATTTGGAGAAGCTCTTTCCCACAATTTATTGTTCTGCTAATCATGTACAATAAAGCAAAAATTGTAAATGTAGAATTCAGGTTCCCTTGGCAATGAATTTTTACTCCCTACCCCCAGCCCTAGCTACCCACAGACCTCACTATAACACAGGGGTCTGCAGCCTATGGTTCTAGAGCCACATAGGTACAGAACCAAATACAGCTCTTTGGGGACAAAAGAAAATAAAAGTTTTAAGGATATTAGAGGAGCCATTGCAATTCTAGAATAGCCTATATGTGAAGGAAATGGCAAATTGTTCTGTGGGACTAAAGGGGTTAGAGATCCTTTCATAGGAGTAAACCATAGAGACGAAAGCTGCTTGTAATCCAAGAGCAAACCACGCACAGATTTATGCTAGTACAAGGTGCTTCTGTGTACATTTGCAGAAACCTGTTATAATGCCATATAGAGGAAAAGATCTGTGTGGTGGCTAAGGAAACAGAGAGTATTTTCTGAATTACTAATGTGTACCCATATTCATATCATTCCACACCAGAGGGGGGGGGGATGGGAAAGGAATGAAGGTCTGAGGATTTAGGCAGCCGTCTGATGTATACTTCTCTGGGAATAAGACCCACTAAAAATAGGGGGACTTACTTTTGAGTAGACATGCACAGGTTTGCTCTGTTGGTGAATTCAGTGTCTCCTCCGCATTTTGAGATGTTCCCTAGAAGGGATCAGAAGCATTGTAGGGTAAGAATGGATAATGAAAGACAACAGACAGATGGGAAAGACAGGTAAACAATGCTGTCCTCTCATCCAGTGCACAGAGGTGGGAGAGTGTGTCAGAAGGAGCCCCTCTGGCTTCCCCATCCTAATTTATTTATTTAGATTTTTCAACTGCCCTCCCCCAGCAAGCCGGACTCAGAGCGCCGTAGAACATCAATTAAACATCAATTAAAACAAGACTAAAAACCAGTAACAGATAAATATAGCTGAAGATGGTGCAAGAGAAGTCAGCAATGCTTAGGGTTGCCATCTCCCAGGTGCCAGTTTTGGAGGCTCCAATCCACTGCTGGCCAGCTGGCCAATAGAAAAAGAGAAGAAGAGATTGGATTTAAACCCCGGCCTTCACTACCCAAAGGTGTCTCAGAGCAGCTTACAAACTCCTTTCCCTTCCCCTCCCCACAACTGACACCCTGTGAGGTAGGTGGGGCTGAGATAGATTAGAGTCCGCGCACTTAACCACTACACCAAACTGGCTCTCAGGGGGAAAGTCCCACCCCAAGCCTGACCACCAGCAGCCACCCCTCTCCCTGCTCTCCTGCAAGATTTAGAGGGCCCTTCAGCTGATTGGAGGGCCCTTTAAATCTTGCAAGAGGGAGGGAGAAGGGCAGGCACCACCACCCCGCTTCTTCCCGAAATTATTTAAAGGATCCCTATCTCACTATGGCAGGTCCTTAAAGAGATGGGAGTACCAGACCACCTCACATGTCTCTTGAGAAACCTGTATAAGGGCCAAGAAGCAACAGTTAGGACCGGATATGGAACAACTGATTGGTTTAGCATAGGAAAAGGAGTATGACAAGGATGTATATTGTCATCTTGCTTATTTAATATATATGCAGAGTACATCATGCAAAATGCTGGCCTGGATGAATCAC
Source organism: Gekko japonicus (assembly GCF_001447785.1). Lineage (NCBI taxonomy): Eukaryota > Metazoa > Chordata > Lepidosauria > Squamata > Gekkonidae > Gekko > Gekko japonicus. The sequence continues at coordinate 959,490 of NW_015166431.1, read as the reverse complement.
AAGCCGGAATTAAGATTGCTGGGGGAAAGATCAACAACCTCAGATATGCAGACGATACCACTCTGATGGCAGAAAGTGAAGAGGACCATAAGAGCCT
>NW_015166431.1:938648-958656 GCF_001447785.1 Gekko japonicus | reverse complement strand
CCAGCCTGGCAACATTTGTGACCTGGGCCTCCATTGTCAGAGAGGCATCCAGGATCACATCCAGGCTGTTAATGGTAGATGCCGGTCTCAAGGGCTCACCATCAAGAGACGGGAGCTGACACCCCGCACCAGAGTCCCCCCAGCCCAGCCCACGAACTTAGGGAGCTTTCTGCATGGGGTTGGGATGGAGCCTTTGCTCCCAGTCCCTAGGATAAATAGCATGACACACGGGGCGGGGGGAACACACGACTTATAACACCTAAAGACTTTAAAAAGTAGAGAGTGCTGGAGGGATGCAAGTTGGATGCCTCTGACTTGGCATGGTAAAACAGGATCTAAAAGTGAAGGAAACACCAGACCAGCTGAGGTCCCAAGTTACTAGAACTATGTAAGAACAATTTCCCTCCCCCATCCTCTCTCTTACAAAAAGAAAACAACAACCCTTCAGTTCACAGACTGCTTCTCTCTGCTGTCACCATTAGAGGCCAGAAGGGAACGACTGCTTAAGTCCTCTAGAAATGTGACCCCTTCCATGTTCCTTGTTGTCTTTCTCTCCAACAGACCTTGGCTGGCTATCAGTTCCCCAACAAGTTGGCAAATCTATATCAAATAAAAGGTTCTTTCTTCTCTCCTTTTCCTTGGTAAGTGTAAAACATGTTGAGTGTTTGCTAGATAGAGGAAAAGACTATGAAACTCAGCAGGTTAGTGATTACTGCTTAAGTCCTCTAGAAATGTGACCCCTTCCATGTTCCTTGTTGTCTTTCTCTCCAACAGACCTTGGCTGGCTATCAGTTCCCCAACAAGCTGGCAAATCTATATCAAAGAAAAGGTTCTTTCTTCTCTCCTTTTCCTTGGTAAGTGTAAAACATGTTGAGTGTTTGCTAGATAGAGGAAAAGACTATGAAACTTAGCAGGTTAGTGGTTGTGTTTTTTAAAGGATACGTTTTACTTAGTCCATGGAGACACCATGTATTCCCAAAAAAAGTTCTAGCATGCACAAGAATACATTCTCACTGCAAGAGAAAAGCCTGGACTGTGGACATCTGCATTTTGTGAGGTTTGTTGAAGCCAATGAAAAAGAGTTTTAGAGCAAATCAAGCAACTCCCTTGGTGGTCTCCCATCCAAGAACTAACTAGGACTGAAAATGCTTAGCTTTTGAAATCTGATAAAATCAGGCTCACCTGGACTATCCACATCAGGTTGTGTTGAGACTGCAGAAACCTGGAACTGAACAGAAATCTGAAACAAAGCACAAGTATTAATATCTGTTAAACTCTGCAGAAATTATATAGTAGGATAATATGTACAGCAACAGATAGTACATATTATACATAGTAGTACAGTCCACAGCCCCCTTCCCTTTATTAAAGCATATTTGTGAACCATTCCATTATAATATGGCTGAGGTGGCGGATGTCCAAATGACATCGGCCTCCCCTGCTTTGCTCAGTTAATCTGCCCAATTTGCCTTCCTGCTTTAGGGTGCTGCCTTCACCAACTTGCCTTCACCAACTTGGAATCAGCAGCAGCTGACTCAGGTTTCTGTAAGAGAAATGTGCCCTCCCTAACATTAGTCACACATCACAGTGATATTCCAGGGTGCACCCCTTCACTTTCTCCGATAGAAATGAATTACTTCCATAGGAAAAAATTAAGTGTTGCGCCAGTAAATTAAGTGTTGCACCAGTTGCACTATACTACACTTTACTCGTGACTTCCATGGTGACTTGCAGTCAGAAGGCAGCTGTGAGTGCTTTGCAGGAACCCAGTTTTGAACCTGCATAAAGGGGGGGGATGCTGAAGCCCCTTCTTCCCCCATACCATGATCCCAAACTGAATCAGGGCTCTGTGTGCTTTGGAATTGAGTTCCCATGAGCAACTCACTATCGTCTGATTGCAAGTGCCCCATAGCAGTCACATGTCAAACACAATGTCTACTTTGGACCTAGGGGGCGATGTTGTGGAGGGGACAAAATGTGTGCAGGCACCTCTATGTAGAATGCCAAGAGATGCTCTGCAACCTCCCTGGAGATATATGTGATACAAAGGGCTTTGTTCTATATGTATCATAATGGCAGACCTTTTTCTAATAAATAAGTACTCCTGAAAGCAGTGATTAATATAGTGGTACCATTTTATGGTTAGTAATTTTGGATATTATTAAAATGATTTGTGATCAGATTTTAATCAAGGCTAGCAGCTCTGGAAAGGGTATTCAGTAATGATGACTTTTCTCCACTATCTGACTTGGGCTTTTAATTCTGTGCTTTTAAGATGATTTTATTCTTCCAATAATACTATGTCTAGGCGTTTTATACAAGACACATGACTATCTACATTGGTTAGCCATAAAAAAATCATCCAATTGAAGATTCTGTGTGATATTTTATGTTGATGAAGTCTACGTAAATCTTAATCTTAAGTATGTCAGCCACAACCAATGACCTACAAATACAAGTTGCACAGTTGTTTTCAAGGGGTTTGCACAATCCCCCCCCCAATTTAAATTTTCCATTCATTTGGGGAAAAAATGATTCAGTTTTCTTTAAATTCAGTTGTAAAACTCTTAGCATTAGTCATTCAATTTATTTTTTAGATTTCCACTGGATTCAACAGAAAACAGAATTCCAGTTGTAACTCGCTTCCCCTCATCCTATAAAGGTGAAATTTTCAAGGGCTGCCTCATGCCTACACCAAATTTCAGACAAGTTTGTTTATTTATTTGTTTACTTTCTTCATTTATATCTTGCCTTTCTCCCCACTGGAGATCCAATGCAACTTATATCATTCCACCCTCTATTTTGTCCTCCCAGGAACTCTCTGAAGTCTGAGAGTACGTGAGTGGCCCAAGGTCACCTCACAAACTGCACTAGACCACACGAGCTCCCCACTTTATAGACTACTGAAATCCTCACTAGATGAGCAGGCACAGGGGAGCCTCCATCAAACCGAGAAACTCTAGCATGGCAGTGTGGGCATAAATAACATTTCATAATAAACAACAAACCATGAGGCAGGGGAGACACTACACTGAGCTGGACTGTGGTGCCATCTCTGTACCAGGCATGATCTTGTGTGGGTGGAGGCAAGGCAAGGCTGCAGACCACTACCAATCCCTCTGCCAATTACTGTGTAAGTTTTCCCTCCCTACCTTTACAGGGAGAAAATTCTCTGGTTGTGTATGTGTGTGTTTTTAATCTTTTAAACACCATTTTAAAAACTGTCTACAGTTGCACTGAGAGGAAAGAGCTTCCTCCTTCCACGATGGCATGGGATATATGCATTGTAAACAGTGGCAACAACTAGGCAAGTTATTCTAGGGTGGTGCCATCATTGGACAACTAGAGTGGAGAACCAACTGGAGATAGGATTGCCAACCTCCAGGTGGCACCTGGTGATCTCCTACTATTACAATTGATCTCCAGGTGACCAAGATCAGGACCCCTGGAGAAAATGGCTGCTTTGGAGGGTGGACTCTATGGCATTATATCCTGCTGAGGTCCCTTCCTGCCCCGCCCAGGCTCCACCCCCAAAATCTCCAGCTATTTCCCAGCCCAGAGCTGACAACGCTAACTGAAGATAGAGACGTTTGTGCAAGGCCACTTTTGGACAGTAAAAAGAAAAGGCTATTGCTGAGTATAATAAAATGAACTAAAAACATCTGTGTCTCAAATTAAAAAAGATCAGCGAGCCAAATACAAGGCCAGTTCTTTTCCACATAAATTGCCAGTCCCTGTGCAAGATATATCATACCTATAGCTCTGTGTATGTGTGTGTGTGTGTGTGTGTGTGTGTTTGTGTGTGTAACCACAATGACTTGAAGTGGTCACTTCATTGCCCCCTATATGTCTTTCCCCACACCATTTCCTCCTTTGCTCCACCTGGCACCCCCCATATCCCTTTCCCTGCCTCCCCCTCACTTTCTTTTATCTGCCCCCGTCTTCAGCTTTCTTTATTATTTTATTTATACACACACACACACACGTATATATATAATTTTTTTTTATTTCTTCCCAATGAGGACATAAAGCAGCTTATATCATTCTTGTCTCCTGCATTTTATCCTCAGAACAGCCCTGTGAGCGGGCCCGTAGCTACAGTGGGGCCTCATGGGGCCTGGCCCCAGACTCACTGCCGCCCCCCCTCAAGTTCCCATCCAGCCTAGGCCCCCCGACAGAGGTTGAGAGGTCTGTGGGCTGACAAACTGTTTGGAAACAGAGGATGTATTGTTTATTCTAGGTGAAGAGTGTGTGTGCTCCACAAGGAAAAAAATTGCCCCACAAACTGAAAAATCCTGGCTATGGCCCTGCCTGTGAGGTAGATTAGGCTGTGTGTGACTGGTCCAAGGTCACCCAGCAAGCTTCTACTGCAGAGTGGGGATCTGAGCCTTGGTCTCCCATTTCTTGGTCTGGCACTCTAACCACTACAGGACACTGTTTCTGTTCTTCCCTCACCCTGGCAACCTCTCCTTGGGAAGGTAAAGGTTTCCCTTGCTCAAAAGCTAGTTGAATCCGACTCTAGGGGGCAGTACTCATCTCCATTTCCAAGCCGAAGATTCAGCGCTGTTCGAAGACATTTCCATGCTCATGTGGTTGGCATGACTAAACGCTGAGGCGCACGGAATGCGTTTACCTTCCCACCAACGTGGTACCTATTTATCTACTTGCAATTTCTTGATTTCGAACTGCTAGGTTGGCAGGAGCTGGCGCCAGAGACACTGTCACGTGGCACTCGGGTCTCGAACTGCTGACATACAGACCTTCCAGTCTGCAGCTCAGCATCTTAACCTCTGAGCCACCGCGGCCTCTCTCCTTGGGAAAAGTGTGGCCAAACTGCAAAAGTCGTGCAAGTTGCTCAGGTGAGTTGTGTGGTGGCTGCTGCCAGGCCTGGGCAAGTTGTGCCAAAATTGTGTGGAGGCTCTCACTGGGCCCAGGCAAATTGTGTGGCATCAAGTTGTCTGGTAGCCCTCACTGTATCTGGGTGAATTGCACAAATTGCATGTTAACAAATGGTCCAGTAGCTGCTGCTGGGCCTGGCCTAAGGAATCCTCCCTCTAGGGCAGGAGGAAGGAAACAAAGATGGACTAAGAGGCCAAAATAATCCTCCTGCATTTTGCTGACAGAAACCAAGGTTTGAAGGCTGGCAGTACTGTTGTTGTTATCTTGCAACCCCAACAATGGTCACTGAGATCCCCTTTCTTAAAGGTACAGGCATTCCTATTATTTTGAAGGGTTTTAACCCACCAATGTATTTTTTTTAAGATTTCAGATTTTGGTTTGGTGTAGTGGTTAAGTACATGGACTCTAATCTGGGAGAACTGGGTTTGATTTCCCACTCCTCCACTTGCACCTGGCTGGATGACCTTGGGCAAGCCATAGTTCTGATTAGAGCTGTTCTTGAAAAAGAACAGTTTCTGTCAAGAGCTCTCTCAGCCCCACCTACCTCACAGGGTGTCTGTTGTGGGGAGGGGAAGGGAACGGAGTTTGTAAGCCGCCCTGAGACTCCTTTGGGTAGTAAAGGGCGGGGTATAAATCCAATCTCTTCTTCTTCTACTACTACTACAAACCTGGAGGTTTTCTCAAGTTTATAGAAAGATCTGTCTTCTCTGTCCATGGCCCCAGGTATCCACAGATGGCACCATGTTGAGAATCAGATATATTGATTCTAGTATGAAATATTTTAATGTCCTATAAAATGCAGTAGAGAAAATTCTGCAACAGGAAGGGATTTAGACCTTAAATTTAGATCAAACTGTGAGGTTTCTTCCTAATGAATGGCAGTTGGCAGGTTATAGACCATCATCAATCTCTCTGCTAATTATGAGTTTGACTAGTAGTTGGAACTTTTCATGCTTACTCTGCAAGTACTTTTTTTTGCTATGGATTGTGAGAAACAAAATAATCAGCCAAAGGAGTAAAACAAACAACTCTGCTAATTTTAAAATTTAACTGGAATCTAAAAACATTTGTGCAGAGTTTTCAGATACATTGCTCAAGACTTTTGCAGTATCAAGAGTTTGATATGTTGTGGATTGGACTGGGAACTGAAGAGTAGAAAAACTGTTTTGAGGGTGGGACTTGATTAATGGATAAGGCTTGGGCATCGTAGAAGCATAAGTTGAAGGGCAAAAGCGAAAGGTCCGCGGCCCTTTGGCTGTTGTTGTTGTTGTTGTTGTTCAGTCGCACAGTCGAGTCTGACTCTTCGCAACCCCATGGACCAGATCATGCCGGGCCTTCCGGTCTTCCACCGTCCTCTGAAGTTTGCTCAACTTCATGTTCGTTGCATCTATGACACTGTCTAACCATCTCATCCTTTGCCGTCCCCATCTTCTTTGACCTTCAATCTTTCCCAAATAATCTTTGGCTGTTAGCTTGCAGTTATCAGATGGTGGGTGTCTTCTTCAGATGAGCCAGCCGCTGATTCTAGCAGTGGTCCAAGATGTAGTTTGTTATTTGGTTTGCTGGTTGGTTTATTGTATTTCTTTTTATGGCAAGCCACTTTGTGTCCCTTTGGGGAGATATGCAATGTACAAATATTTAAGTAAAGTTAACAGATGTGTCCCACAATTCATTGTTCACATAAATTCACATGGGAGCCAGTGTGGTGTAGTGGTTCAAGTGTCAGACTAGGATCCAGGAAACCCAGATTCAAATCCCCACTTGTGCCATGGAAGCTTGCTGGGTGGCCTTGGGCCAGTCACACACACTCAGCCTAACCTACCTCAGAGGGTTCTAGTGAGGATAAAACAGAGGAGATGAGAATGATGTAAGCTGCTTTGGGTCCCCATTGCAGAGAGAGGCGGGTATAAATAAAGTAAATAAACATGTCATGAACAGATGTGGGGAAAGTAATGTGAGAGTCAAGCAGTCACTTGTTTTCTGCTGGGTCTGCAAAACTTGTGGCCCGCCTGCCATGTTTGGTGGCCTGCCCAGATGTCTGACAGCCCCCTGCGTGCAACGCAGTCAGCAGAGGTTTATCAAGCCCCTAGTGGGCTACCATATTTGGCAGGGAGCCTGGAATCAGCTTGATGGATCACATTGTACAGGTATGTCTTATATTCAGATCAGTGGATTCTCTCTGTGTGTGAACGTTTTCTCTTTGTGAAGCTATATATTCTAATTTTACTTCACATATATTTTGCACTTCTTTTCAGAGATGCTACAAGAATACGCCAGATGTAGTCAGATACCCTTTCTATTTTATTTTAAGGTGCTGATTTGTGACGATGCTTGGAACTTCAGTCACAAATCCTTTCACTTTGTATTTGTGTAATACATTCCTTGGCTGCCCCTCCATTGAATGCCATCCCTCTGCAATGAAGTTCTTGGAGAAGTCCTGTACATCTCAAAATGAGTTGAAATGGGTAAAGGGAGGTACAATAGCACTATGATAAAGCATCTGTTTTGCATGCAGAAGGTCCGAGGTTCAATCTGTGGCATCTCCAGTTAGAAGGATCATATAGTAGGTGATGGGAAATCTCTGCCTTAACCCTGGAGAACCAACGGAGTAGACAAAACTGATATTGATAGACCAATGGCCTAGCTCAGTACAAGGCTATATTCTCTGTTCAAGAGAGTTGCCAATTTAATCTCTCTCTCTCTCTCTTGCTTGGAAACTGTACCAGATTTACAGCAGTAAAGAAGGATGGGAAAATATTTTAAATGTCATTAAAATTCAAAATCAAATTATGTCACATGAGCAGCCTTGCCCTGGCACTGGATGGGCAAAGTGTTCTTGATTTTTTAAAAAGTCAAATTGACCAGCTTTTACTCCTAAATAGCAATTTCTGGTACAGGAATGTCAGCGTCATCTAGGGTTGGCCAGCCTCCGGGTGGTGGCTGTCTAGCTCTTGCTGATCGCCAAGCAAAAGAGATCGGTTTGCCTGGAGAAAATGGCCACTTTGGAAGGTGGACTCTATTGGCACTATGCCATATGGAAGTCCCTCCCCTCCTCAAACCCTGCTCTCCTCAGGCTCCACCCTCAACATCTCCAGGTACCTCCCAACCCAGAGATGGCAACCCTAGCCTCATCTCCTTTTTGCCCTTTCCTGTCAGGGGCACCAAATGCTGCACTCTTGTGGGGAAAGGAGGGGGCAGTTGCCACAGTGGTGGTGGCAACTGGTGGGGAACTGAGTCAAAGAGAGAGGGATTCCCCCACCCCCGGATCAGCAGCAATGCGGTGATATCTCTTTGTGGGGAAATGGGTGCTAAAAAGCGTCCTCAGCAACAGGGGCCATATAGTGACAGGGGAAATGCTAGCTTTCTAAGGGAAACTCTGACAGCAGCCAGTATGGTGTCAGACTAGAACATGAGAGACCCCAGTTCACATCCCTGCTGTACCAAGGAGTTTGATGGGTGACACCAGTCACTCCATCACAGCCTAACTTACTTCACAGGGTTGTTGTGATGATAGAATGGGAGATACACAGAAAACAAGAGTGACTTGGAGGATGGGCAGGATAACAAGGTACCAAATAGATAAAATAAATAGGCAAGTAGGGAGGGATGTCTCTCCAGCATAGCTGCTTCTTCTGGGGAAGCCAATCCATGTTGCACTAGTAGCACTGAATTCCTTCCTCCTCACTGCTCATGAAAATTAGGAGCACAGAAAATATAATGGCTGTTTCTTATCATTTCTGATGTTTCTTGTCATTTGCAATGTTCCCAATTTGAGGGAACAATGGAGGCACTGCTAATGTGAGGAGAATGTTTGCTAAAGATGCACACATTTTATGATCATGTTTATTTTTGGGTTTTTTTCAAAAAAAAAGCTGCATTCATTTTTGTTATGACTATGAATCCTATTTCTTATTGCTGTTCTATTAATTTTCCTCCTGTCTTCTTCACTTTTACTGTGTAGGCTGGTACTGAGGCAGGGGCTACTGTAGCCACTGGTGCTAGCCCAGCCTGGGGGCCAATATGGGTTGGTCCAGGCCAGCAAAGCACAAGCAATTTTTTACCACATTTCTATAGCACTTCTTGTGTCCATTCCGACAGTGCCTCAGTGAACCTGGAATTGTATTTCCCAGAATGCTCTGAAGTTCAGAGAACCATGGTCCTTGAGACATATTAGAAAGAGGTGCTGGGGCAGGGTAGACATTGGCCCCGGTCACACGGGAGGATTTGCCCCATGGGAGGGACAGATTGGGGGCGCATCAAGCAGGCGCGATCATACCACAACATCTGGGAAGCGGCATGCACCCGTCCCCGATCCGTCCCTTCCAGGCGAAGACGTGGCTCAAAAAGGTAGTAGCAAAACAGCACTACCTACCGGTTGCCACGCAGCACGGGCAGGCGTCTGATCGCCGACGCACCTGTCTCTCCCGCAGCGAGGTCCTGCCAAACTGCGCGTGCATGTGCATGCGCAGCAGGCTCGCCTCGCTCTCCAGTCCGTGGCTTCCCCCCGGCATCTGATCATGCCGGGGAGGAACTGCGTGGCGGCTGGGGGGATCTGTCTGATCCCGCAGCCACGCTTCTCTTTTGATCCCCACACTTCAGCCGTGCCTTTCCCCCTAGTGTGACTGGGGCCATTCTCTGTCTATTGGACCAGGCTATTTCCCTGCCATGGCAACCCCCACAACTAGCCCCAGCCTGCATAGCAAGCAGGGGAGGGGAGGAGGAATGCTTCTATATCGCCTACCTCAGGAGTCCCCAACGTGGTGCCCATGAGTGCCATGGTGCCTGCTGACATCTTTTCTGGAGCAAGAAGTGGGTGGGGCCAGGTGGGGCTTTCCCTCAGCAAGGCTTCTGATTGACTATCAGAGATTTGATTGGCTGCGCAGATTTTTTTAAAAATCTGCTTTGGCAGCAGCTGCCACCACAGCACAAAGGTCTAGACGGTGTAACTGAAGCTAAGCTGTGTCAGTCACTGGCCTGCCTCTTGCAACAGCCATTTTGTGGCAGCCATTTTGCTGCTGCGCCCACCATATTGTGTCAGAATTTCAAATGTGCCCACAGGCTTAAAAAGGTTGGGGACCCCTGACCTGCCTTGTCTCCTCTCCTTCTCCCTCAGAGAACTCTAAACCAGGTATCTAGGCACCAGAATAAGGAAGAGTTTAGAATAGTTACTGATACAACCAAATGTGTCTATTTCTAGCATAATATGACATTAAAAATGTATTTTGTTTATTTATTAGATTAGGTAATATCCAGGGCATGTCTCTAATAGTTTCCATAGTATAGAAGATTTTGGGGAGGGCAGAGTAGACAGAAATGAAGGACACTGAAGCCCTGATATAAAATCTAAGAACTCTTTCCTGGGAGTAAGCCACATTGAATGAAACAGAGTAGGATTCCAAGTAGACCTTCTTATTTCTATGTGGTGGTGGAAAGTGTCATCAATTCGCAGCCAATGTATGGCAACCTGGTAGGGTTTTCAAGGCAAGAGATGAACAGAGGTGGTTTGCCATTGCCTGCCTCTGCACGGCAACCGTAGACTTCCTTAGTATTATCCCATCCACCAGTGCTGTTTAGCTTCCAAGATCTATCAAGATTGGGCTAGCCAAGGTTGCCAGGTCCCCTGTGGCCAGTAGCAGGGCATGGGGAATAGGGTTGCCAGACCCAGGGTGGGAAATTCTTAGAGATTTGGGGAGGGAGCTTGGGGAGCACTGGGACCTCAGTGGGTACAATGCCATAGAGTCCACCCTCCAAAGCATCCATTTTCTCCATCGGAACTGATCTCTGTAGCCTGGAGATGATCTGTATTTCCAAGGGATCCCCCAGTCCCACCTGGAGGCCGGCATCCCTACCAACGAAGTCTAGGGTTGCTACACAGGGGGAGGCAATGGCAAACCACCTCACTTCATCTCTTGCCATGCAAACCCTAGGAGGTGTGGCCTTATGACACATTTCCAGTGATGTCAGGGGGTGTGGCATATACTAATGAGTTATGCTAATGAGTTCCCCTAGCTCTTTTTCTACGAAATGACCCCTGTGGGGCACCATAAGTCGGCTGCGACTTGACGGCACTGTCCACTTTCCACCAAGATGCCTGTTCGTGGAGTGGCCCCACCCTTCTCATTGTTTGTGTCCCAGCCTTGGCAACCAGTAACATGGTGGCCGCTGAGAATACTGTGCAGTTTGGCTGACAAAATATTATACTACATTACATCTTAAAAGATATATATCCCGCATTCTCCAGAATCAGCCTGATTCTGGTTCACAACAGATGCCTTTAAGTCTGGAGTGTGTCACTTGCGACAGTCAATACAGGGCATCCGTTAAAAGCCACTGCAGTGCAGTGAAACAGGATTGCCAGGTCTCTGGCTCTGGCTTTGGCCCCAGGCTCAGGTTTTGGAGCTCATTTTCTCAAGGGCTCAGGGCAGCAGGCTAAAATCTCAGGACCATCAGCTAGCTTGAATGGTTGTTGATGGCTTGGCTTCTTTTAAGATGCCTTTGTGCTTGCAGAAACTGCTGCACAGGCAGGTTGGCGATGGCAGGCAATAATCTGGCTCTATCAACTCGACTACATTTTATGTTAGCACATGGTTCTATGCTTTTTTTTAAAAAAACAAAACCCTGTATGTGTCACTTCAAAGCCACATGATTATGAGTGTGCACATTCCTAGATGCCATATGGTACAATTTCTAGCTGTGTATGGAAGCATGGCTGCTAATATTGCTGCTGAATGTGGCTTCAACAAGCCCTGCCCTCAGGGTTTTGGATGCTGGGGACCTGCCAAGCCTAGAGTGCAGAGTGAAGGACATATCTTGGGGAGAGCTGGGCATAGGGTTGGGAAATTACCTGGAGATTTTGGGGGTGGAGCTTGTGGAGGGCAGAGTTTGGGGAGGGACTTCAGCAGAGTATAATGCCGTAGAGCCCGCCCTTCCAAGCAGCCGTTGTCTCCGGGGGAACTAATTTTGGTTGTCCGGAGATCAACTTATACTAGTGGGAGAACTCCAGGCACCAACTGGAGCATATTGCATATTTCCCATTCAGCCCCGGGATTGCTTTGGGTCACGCATATACCGTCAGGCTAATGACTTGTTCGAGGTAATAAAAGAGAAGAAACATCAGAAATATTGTCCTGCGCTCTCCAGGATTGATGAAAAGTGACAGATTCAAAGACGGAACACAATTTTTAATACCAGATCCTCTCGCTGTTTTAATTTAGGAACATTTATGGGTAGTTTCAGATTTTAGTTTTCCATTCCTACAGATTATCTATGCCTTCTTTTCATTTTAAGATATTAAAAATATGTTTCCATACATGTATCTTTTTACACTCTATCCAAGGTATCCCTCTTTCCAGCAAACAAAATAACGAAATCACGATGCTCAAATAATATCTATCTATTGATCTGATTCCCCACCACCACCCGCTGTGAAATCCACAGGAAACATGTTCCGTTATTAGTATTTATTGATTACATCATCCAAGACAAGGGGAGGAGGCGGTTTGCAAAAGCTGTGAACGTTTCTCGGCGCTGTAGGCTCTTTGGAGAGGAGCCCTGAGCGGCTCTTTAGCTATTTGGCGTTGCTCCTCCTTTTCTCCTCTCAAGCTAGTCTGAGGTTGCAGGGCTGGCTCCCCCCTCCCCTCCCTATTTTGGAGAAGTGGTGTCTGAAGCCTGGACAAATTGGGGGAAGGGAAGCCGGAAAGTACAGTGGGACCGCACTTGCTCCGCCGTGCGACCGGGCCTGTCTTTCTCCCCTACTCCGTGGGGGTTTTTCTCGCGGAAGGGGGGGTTTACACAGCACATGGGAAGCAGTTTGGAATCCTGGAGGCGGCGGACGAAAGTGGTGCGGGCTTTGCTGCTCAAAGTTCCCGTTCCGCTCGGGCGGCCAGTCTTATGAGACACTGTGTCATCGTGCCCAGCTGGGGCGAGCGGGAGGAAAATCCCTGAGAGCCAAATTTGGCACTGGACCGGGGGGTGGGGGGGGGAAATGCCATCTTCAGTGATTTGCGGCGCCTGCTGAAAGCGACCGAGCGAGCCCCGCCGGCCACAGACACTACAACGCTCCTGGCTGGGTAATGTACAAGAATCGTCGCCTTCTCCGCTCGGCGTGTGAAACCTTTCATTGTATTTAATATAGACATATACAGACATTTTTTTAAAAAAAAATGACGATCTGCTTGGAAGCATCATGGCCAATGGGACGGGGGCGACGGTCATGCTGAAATGCGTGGTGGTCGGAGACGGAGCGGTGGGCAAAACTTGCCTGCTCATGAGCTATGCCAACGACGCCTTCCCGGAGGAGTATGTGCCCACCGTCTTTGACCATTACGCAGGTAAGAAAGATGGGCCAGGGTGGGTGGTGGTGTGGGGAGACGTGTCTCGCTTGGAAGTGCTGAGTAAGTGCTGTGCCACTCGCTCCCCCCCCGCAAAAAAAAAACAAGCATCGCAGGAAGTTCAGCAAAAACTTTGCTGTTTCCACTCCTTCTCCTTCTCTTTTCACCCACCCAGCCCCGCTTTCTCATTGCCACCGCCTTGACCTTCTGGTTACCCCTTTTGCAAAAACCAAAGTTGCCAGAAAGGACTGGATTGGAGCCCCTGTCAGTCCATGCATTTGTATTGGGGGGTGGGGGGTGTTCTGATATGGCTGGGAGAGGACGGGAAACCCGGGCTGACTAGATATATATCCCAAATTGTGCGACGTGCACACTCACACGGGGGTCATCTTTTGTTGCATCCACTGCATTGACAGACATTCTGTCCCCAAAAGTGCTTGGGGAAAACTATTTTGCACAGAGGCAGGCAGCTGTTTCACTCTATACCCCCCCTTCCTTAGATGTCTGTGTTGTTTTATTATTGTTGTTGAGTAATTGAAACCACTCCTGCTGCTGCTTCTTGGTGGAGGGAAAGAGAGTGAGCAAGAGAGAGAGAGAGAGAGAGAGAAGGAGAGCTTGTGTTGGGGTGCCTGGCTTCATTTTCTCTCTGCTTTGTTTTATAGTCAGCGTGACTGTTGGTGGCAAGCAGTATCTCCTTGGGCTGTATGACACTGCGGGACAGGTAAGGACTTCTCTGATCCAAAACCTTCAGAGAGCCAGATCGGGTCCTTTTTTTTTTTTTAAGAGAAAGAGAGAAAGATCAGCATATGGTGTTTTCCAAAGCTTTAGCTCTTTTCATGCTTACTTGCACACACTGAATTATTCAAAGATGTCTGTTTATGTTGAGGAGTCTCACTACAGCTGCCTGCCATAAGCACCTCGTTGGCTGCCTTGTCACACAGACACTTGGGGGGGGGAGCTGCTTCCCAGAGCTGCCCCCCCATTCCAATTTTAAAAAGAATGATAAAAGCACTTCCCTTAATGTCCTGATCAAACTCCTGTCCCACAGTGAAAACAACCAGCGGCGAGATACTTTATTTTTAGTTCCAAATGGCTGGGTCCTCTTTTGAGTTCTGCCTGGCTCCTCATTGGTGAACAGGCAACACGAACCTCCAGCTCTGATTGGTGAATAATGGCATCATCTAATGTTATGGGAAGGCATTTTGTCTGACTGTGTTTATCGCAGCCCAGGGAAGCATCACTTTCTATCCTGAAATCATCCTTGGAGTCAAAACATTTGCAAAGGAATGACTGACTAGTTCTGGAGCTCACCAGACAAGGGTGCATCTCTTCTGCTGCAAGCACATCTGCTCAGGCAAGAAAGGAAATCCCAAATTGCTGCTCTGGCTTCCAGATCAGACATAATGAGCAGCAACAATAACAAACTCCCACTCAGTGCTTGCCAGTTTTTGCATTATTTTAAACACAACAGTGCCTGGCTTTCGTAGCACCCTAACAGTAGATTACGGTAGCCTCATGCCGGGTGCTTTAATTACAGATGTTCTTGTCAAAGAGGTAGAGCTCTGGAGTGGCCCAAGTAAAACATATCTGAAAAACCAGTTACGCATTTCTCTGATCCCTATATATCATAGAAAGACCACATCATTCGATGTCACCAAATATAGTTCAGCCTAATCTGAATCATATAGGAGAAATAAGCAAATGTTCAGATGAACAAAAATGCTTTTTGCATGAGCCCTTAATACAAAGTAGTCTCAATTAACATAATGTGTGGTTTAATTAAGGGATTTTTTTGTCTGTTTAAAAAATAATGATCAGATTATGTGGAATTAAGCACTGGTTAAAAAAATTCAGGAGGCAAACATTAAAAAATAATGAGGTAGTTGTTTTCTTTTGTTGTCTAAACCTTAATGGCTCACACTGCAGTTGTGCCCTCAAACTTTTTCTTCATTGTCAGGCATGCTATAAACATTCAGAGTTTTCCTAGCTGGAGCATTATACAGACATGGAAAAAAGCAGTAGGACATTCAGCAAAATTGCAAGAGACTGCAGTCCTTCATTAGGCAGTCCAGAAGAGCACATGGGAAGAAAGACTCTTCCAACCCATTTAAAAAAACAAAAAAAACCCCCCTCAGATAGCCATTGCTCGAAGTCATACACTACAAAATGTTCTGAATGGCCCTTACAGGGTAGTTGAGGCTGAGGTTGTTAGGAAACCTGTGTGCTTATTGTTAGCAACATTATGGCTATAGTAGCTGGACCTCAAGGACTCCTGCTGGGTGTTTAAGAGAAGGGGCCTTAATCAGTGGTAGAGCACATGCTTTAGGTGTGTAAGGTCTCAGTTTCACTCTCCAGCAACACTAATTCAAAAAGGATGCTGGAAAGCTCATTAGCTGAGGCCTTGAAGAGATGATGTTAGTAGAGCAATTTCAGGCTCGGTGAACTGATGGTCAGTATGATGCAGCGCTTCCTTGGTTTATCACAGTTCTTGACGTAATAAAAGGTTTGTTAGTACATTTGTAGAGTATGCTGTATCTGTGTGTGTAGATGTGTGAGAGAGGCTTGGTGTACGTTTGGAGGTAACCTGTGGCTGGAGTGCTCAGCCATTAACGGTTCATCTCTGTAAATGAAGGGAAGTCCCTGTTTGGGCCTTTTCAAATGTAGCTAAGGCAAAGGAGAATTACGTTTGCTGACAGAAACCTACCTGGCCTTAGCAAGGTGGGAAGGACTGCCTCTTCCAATATGAAAGTGCCTGTCATCATCAGAGAACCTTCTTTGGGTGTTCGTGAGAGGGATAGTGAGCAAACACAGGACCTCTTCAGTTGTGGCACTGTTACCTCTGGAACTCCCACCCCAAGAAGGTCGCTTAAGCACCTTCTTGGTTGACTTTCAGGCCCCAGGTTTTTGAGGTTTCCTTTCAACTTGCCCGCTTTCAGTCTGCCCTTCTAAACCTCCCCTGCTGCCTTTGGTTAAAGTGCTCTGATTGTGGTCTGTTTTTGTTTGCTTCTGTTGTTATACTATTGACTCATCAATTTTCTGCTTCTTAATTTTTTCCCATTTGTTTTAATGGTGATGGTTACTGACTCTTGTCGTATTTATGATTTTTATGGTGTTGATGCAAGCCACTTTGGATAACTTCTTTGGGAAAAGTGGGATGCAAATAAAATAAGAAGGGGCTAGAAACAGTGTTGTCCATGACTAAAACAGATATCATAGGATTCCATCAGCCTTTAAAGGGATTGGGGCCATCTAGGAAGGGAAGAGGTACTGTAACCCTTGGACATCTGCTCAGTTTTGCTATATTCAAAACATGCTATTATTAGCAGTTTTAAAGGGGAACAGACAGGTTCTTTTAAAAGAACAAAAAATGCATAAAATTTTTGTAATACCTTTTATTAGGACTCGACCAAAGTGACACAAAACACAATGCAAGCTTTTTGAGCTCACTGGAACTCTTAATCAGGCTACATGTTACAAAATTAAAAAAAAGGGGAGACAAAAAAAGCAGATTTTTCCAGTCATAACCTTTGGACCTGGTGTTGCTGGCATTTTTTGTTCTGGGTTTTACAAACTTGTCATTTCTACCCTTTAAAACTGCTAGTGCAGGAAATCTGATTTCAGTTCCTGAAATCAAGTTGAAGGGGGCTTAAACCCCCCCCCCTTCCCTTCCCAAGCAACACCAATTTGAATTTCTGCTGTGTGTGCAACTTACCTTTAACTGACTGATAGAAATCTGTGATTTCTTTCAAGTCTGTTTAGGCCCTCAGTTGAACTGTTAAAACTGGGCTGGTGTTATGCTGGCCCTCTCTCTGGTCTCCTGTCCTGAGGTTATTTTGAAAAAAGAAAGGAGGCAAGGCAGAGCAGGGCCTTATAGGAAGGCACCAGTCAGAGGGGCTGTGACATCAGCACTCTGTCATCTTGGAATCATAGTTAATTATTAGGGGGGAGGGGCTGAGGGGCTGTGGCTTGCCTGAGGTCATTTAGTTAGTTTGTGGCTTCCCACTCACAGACCATAGAGTTCATCCATAGGTTTCAATTGCTTTCCAGATGTCCATCGGATGTCTTACCAAGGTGTGACAGCAGAAAAGAAAACTAGTATTTTCATTTTAGAGGTTGAAATGAGACCGTGATCAGTGCGTGGTACACTCTTAAAACTACAGTATATCCTCCATCATCGGGAGTTAGGAGACCTGGGAGAGTTACACATGGCGGCCCTTTCCTGTAGATTCCCCATTGTTGCTGTGTGTTCCAGTGCAGCACAGAAGCACCAGGGCTTCCAGATGGCAGGTTCCCCCCACATTCCCCCGGTCCTGGGTTTGCCAACCTGCAGGTGGTGACTGGAGGATCCCCTGGAATTACAGCTGGTCTCCAGACCATAGAGATCAGCTCCCCTGGAGGAAATAGCTGTTTTGGAAGCTGTTCTCTATGGCATTATACCCTGCTAAGATCCCTCCCCAGGCTCCACCACCCCCCTCCCAAAGTCTTCAGGAATTTCCCAATCCAGAGCTGCCATCCCTATCCAATCCCCATGGTGGTTGTCCCCCTCCCCCCCACTACTTGAGGGGGAGGGGCTTTTCAAGAATTTTTAAACTAGGAATTGACATATTGATATATCCTTATGTTGATATGTGGTTTTTAAAAATCCTCTAAAAAGTTCCCTGCAACATTCAGGTGGTGGGAATGGGCACCTCAAGGACTAGGGCAGGGGACCTGGCTGCTGGATGGGTGGGCCTGAGAAAATCTGGACCTTCCTGGCCTCACAGCAGCCTTCCAGACTTTGCTGAGATCTTTCTGAAAGCATCACAGCAAAGCAATTTTAGGAAAGATGAAGAAAGGCTGTGGAAAACCTAGGAGGTAGGCGAATGAACTACAGTGCTGTGGGAAAGTGGAGGGGAAACCCAGGTTCCCAACAGCAGCACATCTGGGGCAAGCAGACCAGGTGGAAAAGGGTTCCTGTTCTATAGGGACAGATGGTTTGACTCAAAGAGCTTCCTAGCTTGAGTAAACCTAGAGAGAATGGACACATTTTGCAAATTAAAATGCTTGTCCCACGATAGAAGATAAATCAAAAGCACTGAGGTCAAGTGATCTGATCTGTAAGGTCACAAGACAAGTTGAAAGCCAGTCTTAGGACAAGCCAAGCTTCCTGTACAGTTTTAGATTGCAGCTCATTACTTCCCAACTGCTGATTTTGTCATGAGGTTTTATTGCTGTGAGGCCAGGCTGGGTCAGGGGACTTACTTTTACACATGTTCTGGGCAGGATCCCTGACAATCGGTTACCGGCACTGCTTTCCCTCCTCCTTTTCAACCTAAACCCTGAGATTTTTCAGTGCTAGCCCACATTAGGAGGTCGGAATGAAGACCACCTTTGCAGTTAGCCATATACTTTGGGAAAGGTAGCAGTTCCCTTCAGAAAGTTATCTTTCAGAACCTTCTGTTAAAGCTGCCTGCTGACACATGGATGAGCTGGTAGCACTTTTTGTGAGTTGGTCCATGTAGAGCTGTAAAGGTGCTTAATTGACAGAAATTCTGTTTACAGTCTTTTGAGCCAAACTTTCATGGTACAATGCGCAAATGGCACAAATGCACAAATGTTCACCATTCTTGAAGCTGTTAATTGCCATGGGTTTCCCCCTCCTATTGCTGTTTTGGCACCATTGCTTTACTGGATAGGACTTCTTTTCATTTCCTAGTGTGATCCAAGCTATTCAGGGATCGTGTAATAAGCATGCTGATGTCACAATGCTATGTGGCAGATCAGATCTGGCTATGGGGTGATGTCACCGAAGGCACGGAAATGAGATTTAATGTGAGGATAGTGCTTCCCAGACTAGTACATGGATGATGCTAAACAATTAGGTATCATATTAATCACAGTGATGTCAGTGAAGATAAATGAAGAACAACCCCCCCCCCATAAAAAGCCGGGAGCCCCATCTCTGTAAGTGTGTAACATGGTGTATCTGTGCTGTGAAATACGAGTCAATACTCAAGAGTTGCCAAGATTGCCCTTTTTGTTAAATAGTTCAGTTCCAGTCAGCAGTTTCCAAGGTTAACCATCCCCCTGTTAGTATGGCTTGGGTTTTTTTCCTGATTACCTGCACCTGCCTGTAGCCAGGTCCTTAGGCCTGCTTCTCCAGCTGAGGTCCTTCACCTGGTCTTGGTAGCTCCTAGCTTTGGCCACCTCATCTCCTGGCAGGGTTAATGCTGGCAGTAGCTAGGCCTCCCCAGGCCTGGCCCAGTGCTAGTTGTGGCCTCATGGCAAGGAAAATCACTTTCCTAGTTTAGGGGAGTCCTATGTCTCACTGTAGAGAGCTCAGGCTATGCGGGCTACTCTTCTTCCCAGTTCCTAACTGGTGTCAGCCAGGTACTTTCCCCCCACCTTCTTTAGCTATCCCTTTTTATCCGTCTTCTCCTGGACCACCACCACCCCCTGGTTCCTGCTGCCCTGTGCCTACTCTTGATTAGGTCTTTCCTCCCTCAGAAACTGGCTCTGGATGGCTGTCTGCCCCTGCCATGCCCTCATTGACCCGCAGGGTGCCTCCTTCTGCCATGTTACGGGGTGCTGACATGCTTAGAGCAATGCCCATGTTCCACCCCTTCTCCCCTGAGGCTGGGGTGACCAGGGATGAGACAGGGCACATTTTTTTGTTCTGACAAAAATATTCACATTTTTGTTTTCCCCTCCAGCTCATCTCTAATTTTAACTCTAGGAAAAGATGCCCCAGTCTTGGTTCACTCAGAGGTAGAGGAATTTATAAGAAATGTCACCATCAG
>NW_015166431.1:869815-938608 GCF_001447785.1 Gekko japonicus | reverse complement strand
TGGAGGCATCAGATGGATTTCCACCATGTGCCTGAGAAAGCTGTCTGGCAGGTATGACTAGCTTCTGTATTCTCAGGAGATGCTTCATTCCCCAATTAGTTCAGGGAGTACAAATGTCCTTTGCCACATATTATGACATTCTTCATAGATGACCTTGAAATGTTTTTTTCTCTCTTCATAAGTGATACTGTGACTTTTTCTTAACCCAAGTAAAATTTCGCAGAGCTACCAGGGCCAGGTAAAATTGCTTTAGGAGCTGGATTTGGCTCATGGGCTGCTAGATGGTTATCACTGCTGTGAAGCATAGCCTCTTTAGAGTACTCAGTCAAATGGGAACAGGTGTCTAATCACACCTGATTTCCCTAACAAATCAATATGGCATACAGGATCATCATAACTGCAGGCTTGAAAGCTGATACAGCACAGTGGTTACATATACTCTCTGAGCTAGAAGTCGTCAATGCAGATCTTACGCAGGTCATTGGGGTTGATCCTGTCCCTATCCTATTCCACTGAGAAAAGTTTGAAGCCTTCCTGCAGCCTAAGGAGCCTTCTTCCAAATGAATTGGCTCTTCCAGTAGAAGAGCCATTTAAGTTGAAGGAAGGCTCCTTAGCCTGGAGGATGGTTGGAGCCATGCCATTATCTTTTAATCTCACCTCCTTGTCCCCATCCCATAATTTTTGTTGTTGTTCAGCTGCACTCGAGTCCGACTCTTCGCGACCCCATGGACCACATCATGCCAGGCCCTCCTATCTTCCGCAGTCCTCCGGAGTTTGCTTAATTTCATGTTCATTGCATTGATAACACTTTGCCGTCCCCGTCTTCTTTTACCTTCAATCTTCTCCAGCATCAGGGTCTTCTCCAGTGAGTGCTCCCTTCTCATTTGGTGGCCAAAGTATTTGAGCTTCAGTTTCAGTATCTGGCCTTCCACGGAACAGTCAGGCTTGATTTCTTTTAGGATTGACTGATCTGATCTCATTGCAGTCCAAGGGACTCTCAAGAGTCTTCTCCAGCGCCATTATTTGAAAGGATCTTTTCTTTGGTGCTCAGCCTTTCTTATGGCCCAATTCTCGCAGCCATACATTACTACTGGGAATGCCATCACTTTGACCATACAGACTTTTGTTGGCAGGGTGATTCTCTACTTTTTATTATGCTGTCGGGGTTTGCCATAGCTTTCCACCCAAGGAGCAGGTGTCTTTTAATTTCATGGCTGCAGTCACCGTCTGCAGTGATCTCGGATCCCAGGAACATGAAGTCTGCAAAAATATTATGATGGTACTGTGAAAATGGTCAAAAATAACATTCCATGGTTTAGTTTGGAAGCAGTAGCAAACCATAGTTTACTATGAAGTGATTTTGGGGGATCCAGGCTTACACACTTCATTCCTCTTGCAGGCGGCCAGCTAATGAATGATTTTTTCTTGCATCCCAGCCAGCAAACTATGGTTTGTTTTTCTTTCCCTGCAAAACAGCAAACTATTCTAAACTGGAAATAAACTGCAATTTGAAATCCTGGTTTGCAGGAAGACAACAAATCATAGTTTGCTGGTTTGAATGTATCTGCAAACATAGGTTTGCTATGAAAGTGGAAATTATTTATTAATTTGTTGTTGTTGTTGTTCAGTCGCACAGTCGAGTCCGACTCTTCGCGACCCCATGGACCAGATCACGCCAGACCTTCCTGTCTTCCGCCGTCCTCTGACGTTTGCTCAATTAATTGGCCACACTTAAAAGGAGGTTCATCCATGTGGCAGCAAAGCATGATATGTTATGTCTGAACTGAACCCATTGCTTACAGTGGTTAACTTTTTATTCAGGATCTATAGAGGAGTGTGGAGTACCAGGAAATTATTATAGAGTTCCAGTAAAACATTTCAGGGAGGGAAGGCAGCATGGTATAGCCTGATCTTGTCAAATCTTGGAAGCTAAGCAGGGATGGGAAAACGCCAAGGAAGACTCTGCAGAGGACGGCTACAGCAAACCACCTTTGCTTCTCACTTGCCTTGAAAGCCCCTTGCTGAGGGTTGCCTTAAATTAGTTGGCACTTACATATGTAGTAGAACATTTCATATGCAGTAATCACTGCATGCTTTGCAACCCTGCAAAATACACCAAATATACACTAAAACACCAAACATTAAAACCTAGAACAGCAACATCACCACCTGAGCCAAAGCACAAGTCTAACTGTCTGTTTACCATCTGGCACGTATCCGGAGACCATCTTGTTTTTAAATTGAGTACAACTGTTAATAATGTTTTTATTGTTTTTATCTGTTTTATATGGGCTTTGCCCCTTGTAAGCCGCCCTGAGCCCGCTCTGTGGGGAGGGCGGGGTAAAAATCTCAATAAATAAATAAATAACCTGGATACATACAAAAGCTTTCTGGAAAACGTACATCTAAGGTGTCTAAAAAGCAGGAAAGGGGAACACTAATAAACCTCTGGGAGTGTCAGAAGGCCTGAGTCTTCACTGCTGACAGTTGAGCTTAATCCGTCGAAAGCAGGGCACTCGGCAGGATTCTTGATGCAGATCTGTAAAGGACTCAGACAGGGACGTGGTACTCTCTATGATATGCAAAACCTGGGTTATGAAGGGCTTTAAAAGAAAGAACCACCACATTGCATTGAGCTGAGAATCGCAGCAGCCGCTAGTGGGGTTGGCAAAGAACCAGGTAAATGCATTGCCACCTGCTCAGAGCAACTAATAGGCAAAGTACAACATTCTGCACTAGTTGCAACTTCTGAACCATCTTCAAGGTGTAGAAACCCATGTAGAATGCACTGCAATAGCTGGTCTTTGAACTTGCACAGATGTGGATATATATGACATGACATCACTGCTATCCACAGAGGGATGTAGCCCTTGGGACTACTCTTGTATTATCCTGGTGTAATGTAAAACTAAAGCAGCAACTTTACTTGTCTGTCTGCGTGTTTATCATAAGTGTTGGAGAGAAGAGAGACAAAGCATGTTCTGTTTGGTATTTAAGGCTTTGAGAAGGTTTCTCCTGAAGACTTCCATTGGGAAATTTGTTTCCCGTCCTATTCTGAAGGCTTAGGATGGAAAACTTGTTTAAAAATAACTAGTACGTAGACATTAATTCTAGTGTTTCCCATTCTGAATGGCAACCAGGTTGAAGCCACCTTTCCAGAGTCTCTGCCAACAGTTCCTGTGAATGGCTCCCAGGGGTTGATTCTGTGTCCTCCCATTGCTCCGCCTTGTCCAGGGTTGGATATGAATGCTACAATTCCACGAAAAAGCCGAAAAGCCACAGAATGTGGAAATGGCTGCAGAGTTCAAATTCCTAAGAATCTAAAGCTTTTTTTATTTTTCACGTTGCGTGAAAGTGTATAGAAAACGCCTGATGTAACCTTGGGACCCTGAGGAACTGCTGAGCAGAGCTTTGATGCCCAGAATAGAGGTCCAGGCCTTTGATAGCCTGCACAGCTCCTTGCTCTTCCCGTTAGTCATAGAAGCAGACTAAATGATACTGTCTCATTAATTTGCTTAATTTGTGCCAGTCACACAATTCTGCACCACTTTTTGCTTTTTTGAAACTTCTTTGGCTCAGCGCCTCCCTCCCCCTCCCCCTTTTTCTTTTCAGCCTTTAACTGCATGCCCGGCGTGTGTGTGTAATGTGTTGTACTAACCATGTTTCAAATATAGAAATCATATGTTCTCTCTGAAAGAAAAGAAAATAACATGTGGCATGGCCTTTTCTTGGGACCTTAAAAGTTAACTTTGAAAGAAGCAACCCCCCCCCCCAATTGATGCAAAAAATGGTGATTCGTACCAAAGAGAGATTTTTGCAGGCTCTCATTAGCCGGCACTGCTGTGGAAAGAACTGGGACCCTCCCCACCTCAAGCTATGACGGGTCTCTGCTCATACGCCCGTTTTAGCCCTGCTAATGGCTACCCTTCAGCACACGAAGGTTGGCTTTCTTCGGCAGCTCTGACCAATATCTATTTTTGGTTCCCCTTCTAAAAACAGATGGTTCTGATTGAGAGCCTTCTCTTACAACTCCTTGGCCATAAACTGTGAAGGCAACAGATGGTTCCAAAGGTAGTGATTACAAACCATTGAGCTGTTTCCTTGGAGTGTGCAAATCTTTTGTGATCTTAACTAGATTTCCCCACCCTAATTCAAGAGAGCCCTTTAAAAAAAAAATCATCCTTGTGTCTTAAGAGAAATGGAGAACAGGTCTAAGAGACTCACAGTGCAATCCTGGCCTTGCCTATTCAGAAGGAAGTCCCACTATGTCCAATTAAGTTTATTTCTGGGTAAGTGTGCCTTGAATTGCAGCCTTAAACAAAGAAAAGAGGGAAGAACTAACTGCTGCTTACTTTCTGGGGTGTAGATGGGATGGGACAGAGGATGGGACCATACCCGTGCCTTGCCTGGGACAGTCCTATTTCTGTGTCTGTTCATCCATGCATGAGAAATTAGTCTTCCTAGATTGAGCCCTCTGTGGTATAATTGAATCTCCAGTCTTCTCTGTCTTCTCTATCAACATGCAGTGGCTGAATGAATCTGTTTTACTGTGTTGGACTATGGGCCCAAGGGCCACCAGAAGTGGAAATATTGGTATTTGTGTCAGCAGAATGGAACTTTCTCACCTCAGCCCTTCCACTGCTGTCCAAAAGTATCTCCCAAATCCTGCTTCTAGGGGACAGAAACCCTCCCCCCCGCAACAGCACGAGGTGGAGGTCTGCCACAGGAAGGGAGAATTGTAAAAAGTCACCCTCTCCTCCATTAGTGGAAATTTTCCATGGGATCCAAGCCTGTGATGGAAAATAGGAGATGGGGAGATGTGGAAAAGTGGAATTAAAGGCAATCACTTC
Organism: Gekko japonicus; assembly: GCF_001447785.1. NCBI lineage: Eukaryota > Metazoa > Chordata > Lepidosauria > Squamata > Gekkonidae > Gekko > Gekko japonicus. The sequence goes on along the minus strand of NW_015166431.1, from coordinate 933,758 downwards.
TTTTGGTAATATCACATTTTAGGGGGAGGTTTTGTGGCTCAGTGATAGCACACATACTTTTCATGCAGAAGTTTATACATTCAATCCCTGCTACCTTCAGGGATGTGGAGAAAGACCTTTCTTTGCTTAAGAGCCACTGCCAGTCAGAGTGGACAGTAGTGAACTAGATGAACCAGTGACCAGACTCAGTAGAAGTTCATATGAGATGGTGCCACTCTGCCTGGCTTGCTGGTCTCCCCAGATCCCTGAGGAGGCTGACATTTGGGTTGTAATCTACCACACGGAAGGCATATCCAACAATTCCAAAGAGGAGGAAAATCTTAAATATTTTAATGTGTTCATATATATACCATTTTTGACAACCATTTTGTGCCCCTGGCCACCTAAGGCAGGTGTCTGTATTGCCCCATGCTGGCTGTTCTGTGGGGCAGGAGTGGGGATGGCTTTGCAAGTCAGTTTGCAAGAGAGCCAGTTTGGTGTAGTGGTTAAGTGTGCAGACTCTAATCTGGGAGAACCGGGTTTGATTCCCCACTCCTCCACTTGCACCTACTGATGTGACCTTGGGTCAGTCACAAGCTCTGGCACAGCTGTTCCTGAAAGAGCAGTTTGTGTCAGAGCTCTCTCAGCCCCACCCACCTCACAGAGTGTCTGTTGTGGGGAGGGGAAGGGAAAGGAGTTTGTAAGCTGCTCTGAGACACCTTTGGGTAGTGAAGGGCGGGGTATAAATCCAATCTCTTATTATTATTCTTCAAGTCCTTTCAGATTGTATGAGTTCCCTAGAGAAATATCCATCTTTCTCAAAGCTCTCGAGTGGATCAGAAAAGATATCAGGCTGGGTTTAGGTTTGAATTGTCCATACCTCTACTGTAAAGCAGCCTAAGTGTTGGCTGCCACTAAGCAAATTCATCCGGCATGTTCACAGTCCAAACTGTGCAGAACCAACTGGCAGGAAAGGCACGGCATATTTTAGTGCAATTACTAGCAGAGTTTATACCCGTCTAAACCCAGGGTTTAGGATTACACTGCTAGGGGGCAGAAGGGGGAAGCTGCAGGCAGGGTGCAAGGAAGCTAGAGGAATTCAGTTAAGGCGGGAGAGAACAGTCTGAGGATGGCTTTTTAGATAAGGCACAGTAGACCTTGGCAAGATCCAAGGCCCTAATATGTACCTTTTCCATTAGGCTGGGAATTATTCCACTTAGTAACTTTAGATCTCTGAGTTGCTTTTTGAGGTATTGTGGTTACAAGAATAACTTAGGTTAAGATTCTAGCCCTCATGGTTCTATGGAAAAAGTTGAAAGGATAAGCCAGGGTATAGGTATAATCAGGGCTTTTTTTGTAGAAAAAGCCCAGCAGGAACCCATTAGCATAATAGGTCACACCCAACAGCAGAAACTCATTAGCATATTAGGCCACACCCTGACAGTACAGCTCATTAGCATATTAGGCCACACCCCATGCCTTCCTTTGGCTTGCCTGGGCAAGCTAGCCCTTGGACAGGCTGGGGAAGGCACAGGGAGGCATTTAAAAGCCTCCTAGATCCTTCCAGGGCCCACCCTGGCCCGCCTGCCTTGGAGTCACCGGGGGGTTCACTCTCCAGGCCTCTGTAGCTACGCATGCAGAGGTTTTGGCTGTAGTGGGCGCGGCCAACTCTGAAGCCAGCCGGAACTCCGTTCCTGTGCGTTCCTGTCCCAAAATAGCCCTGGGTATAATAGTGATGTTCCTCATCAGCGTTTGGCACAGTTGATTACGATCTTCTGACTCCCCGCCTCCCTGACATAGGAGTTTGAGGGATAGTCTTAAAGTGGCTTTCCTCCTTTCTCCAAGATTGGGGACAGAGGGTGGGCTGGGAGAGAGGATGTCAACTAGGTACCTCTTAGTATGTGGGGTCCCTCAGGGAGCAATCCTCTCCCCGATGTTATTCAACATCTACATGCACCCCCTTGCCCAGCTGGTCCGGAGTTTCGGGCTGGGGTGCTATCAGTACGCTGATGACACCCAGCTATATCTGTTACTGGAACGCCACCCAGATACTGCCCACATAACCTGTCCAAGGGCTTGGAGGCTGTGGTGGGATGGTTAAAAAAGAGCAGGCTCAGGTTCTGTGGCTGGGGGGAGGTGTGTCAGGGCTGGGGCACAGACTTCCCACTCTTGACGGGGCACCACTAATACTGGCTCAGTCTGTCAAGAGTTTGGGCATGGTCCTGGATACCTCCTTAACTATGGAGGCCCAGATCATGAATATTGCCAGACTGACGTTTTTCCACCTATGCCATGCATGGCAATTAGCCCCTTTCCTGTCGCGCCCTGACCTTGCCACAGCAATCCATGCAACAGTCACCTCCAGATTAGACTACTGTAACTCACTGTATGCTGGCCTTCCCTTGAGACTGATCCAGAAACTCCAGCTGATCCAGAATGCGGCGGCGTGAGTCCTGACGGGAACACCACGGACAGCACATATACAACCTGTGCTGCGCCAGCTACACTGGCTTCCAGTGGAGTACTGAGTCAGATTCAAGGTGTTGGTATTGACCTTTAAGGCCTTGAGCAATCGGGGACCGGCATATCTTTGGGACCGTCTCCTCTGGTATGTCCCTGGGAGAGCATTACACTCTGCTGAGAATAATCTGCTGGTGATCCCTGGCCCCAGAGACATCCGGCTGTCCTTGACCAGGGCCAGGGCCTTCTGAGCCCTGGCTCTGACCTGGTGGAACTCTCTGCCAACTTCCATCAGGGCCCTGCGGGATTTAATGCAATTCCGCAGGGCCCGTAAGGCAGAGATGTTCCGCCAGGCTTTTGGTTGAGGACAGCGATGGTTCCCATCATAGCTGGCACCCTCCTCTTTTCTTCTTTTTTCTTTTTCCATCTTGCCTTCTTCGGCCTCCTCCTTAACCTGCCCATGAGATGAGAACACTCCAGAGCAAGTTTTCAGATCAAATTATAAACACCATCGGAAGACTGCGAAACTTGGGATGAACTGATTATTGATTTTAAACTGTACTTTTGTGTATTTATTGTAAATCGCCCAGAGCCCTCTGTACTCAGGGATGGTGTGATTCAGAAAGAATAATAATAACAACAACAACAACAACAATAATCCCAGCAGGTGCCAAAGCCAAGATAACAGAAGCTTTCTTGGCCAAATGAATGAGTCCTTGAGTTATTAGACAGACTTTATTTTTCAGCTCTTAGTGGGAGACACTGTCCTTCTCCAATCAGAGAAAATATTGTTTTTTTAAAAGACCCTTACTGTATTTAGTAGCTGTTAGGTTGCCTGAACTTCCATGGTGTAATGTTGTTTTGTGTGAGCTGACATTTAAAGTTGCAAGGCTGCCTTTAAAAGTACTCATTAAACATTTCTTGACATACCAACTTTAATTTAGAAGTTCAGAGTTCACAGACAAATCAGAGGTGTGCCAGACGGATGGGCCAGTTACGAGCCTGTCTGCTCTGGCCCCTCTCCCTTCTGCAGCATCTGATCTGAAGAACTTCCCTCCTTCGTCTGTGTGTGTGTTTTGCTTGCAGTTATGCTTCCTTTAGGAGCTGCGGTGGCTCAAGTGGTTAAGATGCTGAACTGCAGGCTGTGGAAGGTCGGTAGTTCAGCAGTTTGAGACCCGGGTGCCACCTGACGGAGTGAGCTCCCGTCTCTAGTTCCAGCTCCTGCCAACCTAGCAGTTCGAAAGCAAAAAATTGCAAGTAGATAAATAGGTGCCACTTCAGTGGGACGGTAACAGCATTCTGTGCGCCTTGGTGTTCAGTCATGCCGGCCACATGACCACGGAAACGTCTTCGGACAGCACTGGCTCTTCGGCTTTGAAACGGAGATGAGCACCGCAACCCTAGAGTCAGATTCGACTGGCTTTCGAGCAAGGGAACCTTTACATTTATGCTTCCTTTAACTTCCTTGGGACATGCTTGTTATGTAAAATGAAGCCCAGGGAGACAGCTGCTGTGGCTGCTGCTTCCATTCCATTTCCTAATATCAGCATAGGCCAGTGCTGGGAGGCAACATGAGAGGAAGGCCTTGGCCTCGGTGTCCTGTTAGTTGGCCCTCTAGGGCAACTGGTTGGTTGCTGTGTGAAAACAGGATGCTGGACAAGATGGACTGTTGGTCAGACCAGCAGAGCTCTTCTTCTTGAGTCTCCCAGACAGTGTGTGGGTACCCTGTGGAAAAGGTTAATGTGAACTAGGATGTACATATCTTATCAATTCTTTGCTTGCAGAAGGTCCCTTGCATCTGTGGTTAAAGAATCTCTTGTTGGGAAAGGCCTTCCTCTGCCTGAGACCTTGGAGAGTTGCTACCAATCACAGTAGACAATACTGAGCTAGATGGGCCAGTCATCTGTCTGACCTGATGTATGGCAGTTTCATATGTTCCAGTTCCACAATTGTACAACAGTCTGTTTGTCAAAAGAGCCTTGAGCAATCCATTTGCACCTCAGAACACACCAGACTTTTCAACATAAACTCTGCACTCATTTGTTGACTGTTGTATGGCCTGAATGCCTTTCATGAACCACAACTGGAAGACTGCAGCAACGGTGATGGGGATTGCTGTTGGTTTACCATGGGTTGGATCCAGGCTAAAGTTTGCATGGGTGTAAGGATTTCTTCTCACAGAGGATGAGTCCTCCTTCCCCTACCAGCCTTTTTAAATTATTTTTTTCTATGTTTTTTATTTAAAGATAAGTCACATATACATAAATGCCTCTGAAATATTATTTCTAAGGGTCCCCTCCAGCGTTCCCTCTAAGCTGAGTTAGCATGAGCTAGCTCACAGTTTTTTAGCTTCCGGCTCACACATTTTTTGTCTTAGCTCAGGAAGGATGGCTCCAGAGCAAACTAATTTATGCAGTAGCCAGATTGCTTGCTCACAACTTTAATGCCAGTAGCTCACAAAGTAGAATCTTTGCTCACAAGATGCCATAGCTTAGAGGGAACATTGGTCCCCTCTCCTCCAAGAACAGGATGTTAGGGGGCATTTCCGGCTGCCTTGGTAGGTTGGACTTCATGAGTTGAAATTGTTGCATCTGCAGAAATGTCTAGTCTGGATCCAATCCATTGTGTACAGCACTGTTTATAAGTTCTTTCACATGATTGCAGGTATGATTGTTTGAAGAAAAGTTTTTGTGAACTTGGGGGCTGTGGATCAGTGGGGCAGTATCTGCTTGGCATGCAGAAAGTCCCAGGGTCAATTTTTGACATCTCCAGTTAAAAGGATCAGGTAGTAAGTGATATGAAAGACCTTCACTAGAGACCCTGGAGAAAAGTCACCAGTCATCATTCTCAGCTTAGAGGGAACACTGGTCATTGTAGACAATACTCACTTTGATGGTCTGATGGTCTGATTTCGTATAAGGCAGCTTTGTGTGTTCATATGTCTGTATGAAAAGTTGTTAGATGTAGAATGAGTATATTCTAAGTACTTAAAAAGATATTGGAAATTCTAGTGTCCTAAGGCCAGGTAGCCTGAGATCTCAATGGTGTATGGATGGACCAACAACCATTTTCCAATTTAAAAAGAAAGATGAGCACGCTAAATATAATCCGTAGGAAAGTTCTGCATTGCATTAAAACAAAAGCATAGTGTGCAAAACTGCACTAGTGCTAGCCTGCAAATATTTCCATCTGCTTTACTTGCTAAATAGGTCTCCTTACACATCAATAAATTAGCAGTACACAGATTACGGTTGACATCACTCCTTGGTAATTAACAGTCTGTAGGGCAAGACATAGGGACAGCTGCTGTCTTGTGCCCCTGTTGGAGTCATATAAAATGCTATCCTTGGTTAAAACATGGATTTAGACATCCAGGAGCCAACTGGTAGCTACATAAAACCAGTCTGGCTAGCCTGTAACTAGGATCTATTTACTTGTAGTTTCCGATCACCGTTAGGCTTATGCCCCCCCCCCCACCACCACCACCACAAGTGACTATGGAGTGTAGCAGTAACAGAAAGCAGTAATTCAAGATAGAAATTCTGAAGAATCATTGAACAGCGGTGACCTTTCATTTGGTCTTCCTATCACCAGTCAGTAATAAGAAGGACCCAGGCTAGCCTGATCTCGTCAGCTCTCAGAAGCTAAGCAGGGTCAGCCTTGGTTAGTACTTGGATAGGAGACCACCAAGGAAGTCCATAGTCATGACGTGGAGGCAGGCACTGGCAAACCACCTCTGGACGTCTCTTGCCATGGAAACCCTAACAGAGTTGCCATAAGTCAGCTGTGACTTGATGGCACTTTCCACTAGCATCACCAATCAGTAAGAAGAACCCTTTTTTTTTTCATTTTAGCCCCTTCTTACAAGAAGTACAATAGTCCTGTGGTATGTTAATGTAGTAAAGCAACCAACCAACATGGGGTTAACTTCAGAACCTCTTTATTAGTATGGGCTGGATCACAACTCTTTTTCCCACTTTCTTTTAGTACCTGCCCACTGTTGTTCTAGCAACAAACAGGTTTTTTCATAGCTACCAATAAAGGGATCAGGAGTTTTATATCTTTATAAAAGGTATCCTTCTACAAGTGCAGAGAGAGAGAGTTCTTGCCCGTATATTGGAGTCACAGTACTTGTGTAGCATAAGCAGGAGGGGAAGGATGGGCATCATTGCAGAGACGACAGCTGGAATCTTATAGTGGCTAAGAGGGTGAGGTGTGAGTTACAATCTTCTTAGCTTAGATTCCTTTCTTGGACACAAAGTGATTAAGAGACCTTTAGCCAGCCAACATACTTCCAGCCCACCACCTGCATCCTAGGAACAATGCTGATTTACTTAGGAGGACTGCTGTTAAGGACACCGTGGGAGCAATCCTAAGCAGGTCGACTCAGGAGTAAGTCTCATGTTATCCAGTAGCTCTTACTCTCAGGAAAGTGTCCTTGGGATGGGAGCCAAAATGGCATAACGATATAAATCCAGCGGGTATCATACTATTAGTCAGGGCTACCAAGAGCTGTTACAGGTTCCTGGCCAAAGATCCCTTCAGGGCTCGTGTTCCATTACTAGCACACAATATTATATGTAGAGAAGAGCAAGAGTCCAGTATCACCTTAAAGGCTAGCAAAATTTGTGGCAGGGTATGAGCTTTTGTGAGTCACTTAAAGACCTGAAGAAGGGAGCAGTGACTCACAAAAGCTCATATCCTGCAATAAATTTTGCTAGTCTTTAAGGTGCTACTGGACTCCTGCTCTTTTCTACTGCTACAGACAGACTAACATGGCTACCCATCTTGATCTATCACAATATTCTGAAAATAAGTCACATGACTTACCCAGCTCCTGGAGTGACCAGGGCACCTAGATGTTAGTCTCCTTTCTCTTGGCAGCCTTGTTAGTAGAACTATATGGGTAGACTGTAAGCTAACTATGGCGCCGATCACATGCAGAAGTTGCCGCAGGATACTCACAGATGCCAGGCAGAGTTTACAGGTGCGATCAAACAGGCACATCTGGCAAGCGTCACGCACCCGTTGCCAACCCGTTGCATCCGGCCGAAGATCCAAAGTTAAAAGGTACCGGAGAAATTCCACTATCTAATGCTTGCGACGGGCCGCAGATGGACTTCCTCCATCTGATCGCTCCAGCGCACTCCTCTCGCTGCGTTGAAGCACGCCGACGAACTGAAACCCCAATTTCCCACCATCGCATCTGATCGCGTTCAGGCAGGTCAACGTGTACCAGCACAAAAAGCCACACCTCCCCCCGCGTTATCTGGCCCGTATGACCGGGGCCCTATGAGTAGTCAGTGTGATTCAGTGGTAAAAAAGGCTAATGTGGTCTTAGGATGTATCAACAGAGGAATAACATCCAAATTGCAAGGTGTCATAGTCTCACTGTACACTTCATTGGTCAGGCTACACCTGGAGTATTGTGTGCAGTTCTGGAGGCCTCACTTCCAAAAGGATGTGGACAGAATGGAGGAGATACAGAAGACAGTGACGAGGATGATCAGAAGCCTGGAGACCAAATCCTATGAGGAAAAGCTGAGGGATCTGGGAATGTTTTGTCTGTAGAAGAGGAGGTTGAGGGGGGACATGATTGCTCTCTTTAAATATTTGAAAGCCTGTCGTGTAGAGGAGAGCAAGGAGCTGTTCCTGTTGGCAGCAGAGAATAGGATTCACAATTAGGGTTGTCATTCTCCAGTTGGGGGTGGGGGATTGCCTGGTTTTTTGGGCTCCTGCTTGTCAGTTCCCTCCCCAACAGCAATGTCATGTGACGTAGGCTCATCAGTGACATCACACCATGCCTACATCACCCAGAACTGACATAGGCACATTAGGGGTGATGCTCTGGTTTTTGGGCAAAACTCTGTGTTAAAATCACCCTCAAACTATAGAGTTTTGCCCAAAAACCAGAGCATCACCCCCAATGTGCTTATGTCAGTTCTGGGTGTGTGATTTCACTTCTGGTGATGGTGGCAGCATGTTGGGGGTGATACTTCTGGCTCCCATAATGTTTTCCCCATCCCCCTGTCGGTGTCTCCAATGGACCTTGCAACCGTACTCACAATAATGGGCTTAAATAACAGGTGGAAAGGTACCGGCTGGATTTTAGGGGAAATTTTTTAAAGGTCAGAGTAGTTCAGCAGTGGAATTGGCTACCTAGGGAGATGGTGAGCTCTCCCTCACTGGCAGTCTTCAAGTAGAGGGTGGACGAACACTTGTCAGGGATGCTTTAGGGCGGCTGATCCTGTATTGACCAGGGGGTTGGGACTAGATGGCCTATATGGTGCCTTCCAACTCTATGATTCTACTTTAGGACTAATTGTTCTATATGGCTGAGATTGTGCGGCAGCCTGAGGTCAAAGTCCATGTTGTCACCTTATGGGAGCCCGAGGATACTACACTAAATCCATTTTGTTGGAGTCAGCAGATCGGGTGCAATGCCATATACCCTTAAAGAACTTTCTGTGTGGCACTTGTAACTTAACAGCAAGATGACAACCTGAAGCCTCCAGCCATACAGTCCCCATTACTATCACATTTTGCAGCTGCTCAGAAGGGTGACAACACTAGGCCTAATTCAGGAGCTTGGAAGGTACAAACAAATGGTTTCAGGTACAGGCTTTCCGTTAAGATTTGAGTAAGAACCTGCAAGACGTAGTGGTTCGATCAGACTAGGACCGGGATGAACTGGCTTCCCTCACACAGCCTCCCTGGGCGATCTTGAGCCAGCATTGTACAGCCCAGCAAGTATTCCTCAGTGTAACAAACCTCACAGGATAGTTGTGAGGATAAAATTAGGGAAGGTGTGAGGGCTTCTTTTGAACTCCTTAAAGATACGAATCGAATCAGTACATTTTATGTGGCTACCAGCTGCCTCCTGACTGTCCATAACCAACCTTTGCCTCAGTATAGCCGTTTCTCAGATCAGGACATAACATTTTAGCACAAGAGAGTTCTTATTTATTTTAGTTGGCTTCTATGCTGCTTTTCTGCCCCAAGGTTTCCAAAGTAGGGCATTGTTATGCTGAGCCGCTTCCAAATTATCACTGTAGCTTGCAGGTTTACTTCCTTTGCGCAGTGAAGGAGAGAGGCCTTCCCTCAGCACCCTGCTATGGAAAGCCCTGGCTCCGCACTACCTTGGTCCCAGGCATTCTCATGCTGCAGCAGTCCTTCCAGCTCATACAGCTTTAAAGCGCTTTCTAATTCTTATTTTCCAGATGTTTCACCCCCTACCCACCCCCCTTCCGATTTCAAAGGCTGCTCTGGCAACAGAACAGTTTTCTTTCTAGGTAAAGGAGTATTGGTGCATGCTTTTAATGTAACTTTATTTGGGGCAGTTTTTCTGAATTGTGTTGATTTTTCGCTCCCATTCGTTCCATGTGTTCAAAGTATTCCAGTCAAGTTCTTCAAATATTTTTCATGCCTCAGCCCACTCTCTCCTTCAGGCTAGAAAGAAAGTCTTGTATGTATGCCTGCCTGCAGGAATGTGGCTGGGTTTTAGGGTGAATGTTTCCTGGATCAGGACTTGGTTTGCTGCCTGAAAACACTGAGGGGTTTTTTTGTTTGCATTTATTAATTAAAATTAACATTATAGTTTGACACCACCTGAGACGATGGCTTTGTGTACGCCACACAGAAAAAGCACAGAATGCAGTAGTGGCAAAATTCAGTTTCCTGTGTATGTCAGAGCAGTTTAACAGTTTTTGCTCCCTTAGTTTAAAAAGACAGCAAGTTTCTAGCTCCTATGACTTCAAAGAAAGATGCTTGAGAGGTTGTGGGTGTACTGCCTGTGGAAAATTCCGAAAGCCAGAGGGATGGCTGCATAAGATTTCCATGGAAGAGGGAAGCTAGTCACTTGCGTAGCCCCTTGCCTGTATCTAGCAAAATCAAAATAAAAAGTGAGACAAATATAAGAATTAATGTAAATATGTTCAGATTACATGATTCATACAGGTCATACAATTAAGTTTTTCTTTGTTGCAGAGTTTCTTGAGGCAAGGGGCAGGGGAGTCATATTAGCTTGAACAAGGATGGAACTTCTGTACAAGGAAGCATGGTCTTCCATGGGGGGGGGGGTTGGGGGGTTGTGTGGATTAAGATGGGCCAGGCATTGGAGCCTTTCCCCCTCTACTTCCGCTTGCAGCTGTTTGGAAATAAACAAAGCAGCAAGTTGCCCTGGCAATGGCCCTGTCTGTGTTGCTGTCTTTTGACCAGGGCTTGCCTCTGGATCCTAATGCCATGGCTGGTGTAGAATTCCCAGCTGCCTGGCATTTACATCCAGGATAGTTTATATCTTCATGACATCTAAGGTCATATATACATCCTTTAAAACATCAATTTCAATATGTTATTTAATAAGTTTTAATGATACTACAAAGAGTAATACCGTATACTTCCACTGTCCCCATGGACAATCCCTGTTCTCTGGTTTTTGTGCGTGGTAAATCACTGCCGTCTATATTTACCTTTTGGGAATGCCTTGTTGAAATGTTGTCAGTGCAGACTCTTTCTTAAGGTTTAGGGTGCTACAAGCATGTCCCTGTTTTCATCTGGGAAAATGTTGGTGAATTTCTCTTATCCCCATGTATAAGATATCTGTATATCGCTGCCATCTGTATATATTAGCACCTCATGTAATTGTCTTTTAATTGTGAATTTTTACTGTATTTATTGGTTCTATTGCATTTTAGCTGTGTAAACTGCCTTGAGCCAGTGCTGCACCGGTAAGGTGGGATATAAATGTAAATTAATAAATAAATAATAAATATGTGGTACACATACCTGAAAATGTGAAGGCCTCTAGCTTAATATATTCAGATTATTTTGAATCATTAATGGATGGCTTTTTAAAAAGGATTTGATCAATTCGTGGAAGACAGGTCTATCAGCAACTGTTAACCATGATAGCTAAGTCACACCTGTACAGAGGCTGCGTACCTCTAAATACGTCGGCTTGGATCCTAACCCCTGCCATTCCACCTGTGCTTCTACTCATGGAAAGGGGGAGGACAGTTTTTGCCAATTTGTTCTCTCACTGCAGCCACCTCCCCCGCACTGTGTTCTTGGATTTCCACTGTCCCACAGTTCTGGGGGTCATAGAGGACTGAAGCCGGAGGGGGAAAACAGGAAAGCTCTGCTTATACTGCACAGGGTTTTAGGATCCAGTGGGGGAAAATCTGTTTGCCCTCCTGTAATGCTTGTAAGCCTCTCTGCTTATTAAAAATGCTGAACTAGATTAACCTTTGGTCCAATTTAGGAGACTGTTCTTATGATTTCCTTATTTTATAATCTTATAATTAAGATTATCATATTTTGCAAGATTGGGAATCATATACAGATGAGAGGAGAGGTCATGTCTTGGTGACTCAGAGAGTTTGTCCATTATTAGGGTTTCCTCTATTTAAACAATCCACATTTCCATAGCTGACATTTCTTTCCCTTCCAAAAAGACACTATTATACATTTAACTGCTACCAGTTGCGCTCCCACATAATGCATTCTTCAACTGAAACATCATAAAAATGGAACAAAAGAGTCTAAGGGCCAAGCTGGATGCAACAGTGACAGCTCTGTGAATTCAAACAGAGGACCCACCCCCAGTTGCGTAGAAAGAAGGCTGGGGAGGGGCAAGCCCCTTGAACAACAAAAGAGGAATGCAAGTGAGAAGCTCAGAATCCCCCCCCCCCTTTACCTCCATACACTTTCGCTCCTTCAGTTCTTTTTTCTGGTCAGCTAAACTAAAAAGAAGAAGAAGCATGTTTAGCTAGGAGAAAAAAACCCTACAGGAGGAGAGGGGTTGCAGCGAGGTAAGCAGTAGGCGCAAAGAGGATTTGGCGCCTGGATACACAAACCTCTTTCTACAGAACTGGGGAAGCTGTGTGTGTTTTACTGCTGTCACCACGTAGTTTGGGCCTTTAGGCTGGATCCTGGAAAACTGCAAAAGGTGCATATTTGCAGTGCTACCTTCAGAGCTTCTCCTGAAAAGTAGGAGCCACTTGGGATATGGGGGAGAGATTTGATTTGCTGTGTAGTGTGTGGCTTGCCTCACAACTCTTGTTATCCGGAGCCATTTGCTGGCATGTGCTTCGGTTCTCATATCCGGCGTGATACATTACAGTGTGTACTGTATTGGCTTTGTCACTGTCCACCAGACCACGCCGAGCTTCCACATTCGGCTCTGAGGCCCACTCTCTGAGGCACATGAACGCCCTTTTAACTGGAAAACCGGAGGGTGTACATTCATGACATCACAAGAAATTCCGTCCCCCTCCCCTCACTTTCAAAAAGGGATGAGTCTGTGAAGGGGAAACTTTCACGCACAAGCCATCTCTCTATGTGGATTGACTTGTTCTTCACTGGAATCCTGGTTCCTATAGTGAGGAATGCCTTTCATTTAACGCTTCAGCTACGTGACACACAAAAAATACTGTTTCTCACATATTTCCAGTGATCAGCATAAATTACTCACCAGATGAGTAAATATACATTTAATCTCTCCGTTGCTCCCTGACCACTGTTAGCATGATCCAAATTCCATATGCAGTGATGTGTTTCCAAACACCTATGGACTTTGCAGATCAGGGCTTTCCCACTTTTCACTCTTCACTGAGCCCCCTTCCACTTTGTTCCTCAGGAACAACATAGGGAGCCAAGAGGGTGTCTACTGTGGGATTGAAGAATCAGTTGAAATTACTATCTCCCCACAAGTGGAAAAACCATTCAGTGAGAAGAACTGCATGGTTGGATTCAGGACTGTTTTTTGAGGGGTAGTTTGCTGCAAGTGGTTCCTGTCCACCAGATAACATTGTTTGCTGGGGGTCGATTGGTAGACAACCCAAACATATCTTGTATGTATGCATGTGTTCAATAATATTACTGATCTTATTTTGAAATTTATCATAGTTCTTTAATGGCTGACATTTTTTCTCAGGCAGCAGATAACCAATGGTAATTTTTCAGAGCTTAACACAAAGTGAAAATGGGGCCTTTCTTCATGTTATGTACGTACTTTTTGCTTCTGGTGAACAGGTTTTGCAAGTTTTCATATATTAAAGATTTTTGTATTTTAAAAAACCTGCAAAACTCATTTAGCCAGGGTGGGACTGCCCCCTCCCTCCTAAGTATATGTACACCAAGGGAATCAGCGCCTCTCTCAAATCATTTCCAACACTCTATAACAATTATCTGTCTCTGGTCTATTTAATATCCCCCTTTCTCAGACTGAAGTCTCACAGTAGACTGATGGAAGTATACTCTGGAAACAAAACTAATTTATAGTTGGGTGTTTAAGACAATGCTTCTCTGGATGCAATACATAAGCAGAAAGTGTGAAGGCATACAGAGATTGGGATTTCCATTTCCCTGGTGGCTTGTTAGTCACAAGTCAGAGGTACTCTATCCTTTGGACAACGGACGTTGCATTTTTGGCTGTTAATAGCTAGTAGCATCCCATGCATTGATCTAATTAATTTTTAAAGCTGCTGGTGCTTGCCACAAAATCCAGTAGCAGTGAAGTTCATAGGTTAATTGTGTTCAATGACTGTCTGTTTGTCTTCAGCCTGATCCCGATTACTGTATTCTGAGAGAAAATGACAATTTTTCAGCTAGTTGTTTTCTCTTAAACAACTTTTGATTTCTTTTCTACTTGATCTCTCTTGTATTTTTTCAGCCCCAACTGTTAAAGCCTTTCTTTATAAGATGATTCGTGCCCTGCTTTGTTTAATTGCTTTCCCCCACCCTCTGAACCTTCGCTGGCTTTATTTCATCCTTTATTAGACAAGGCTGCCAGAACTGCGGGGCACTGTGGTGGAATGGAGAAGTTGGGGGTTTGATGTGTATCAACTCCAGAACTTTATGGCAAGGCCTACATGTGGGCCACACTTAAAGCAGCAACCTTGAACATCATCCTCCTCGTAACAGATATGAGATTGGTAGGCATGTGGGACACAGCTGTGGCTTGCAGACTTTGTAATTATCTGCCCAAGAGGTAGGGTTGCCCGGCCTGACAACCAGCAGGAGCCTTGGGGACATGGGAGGCATCAGCTGATGTCATGTAAAACCATAGTGTTCTGGTGATTCCTAGAGATAACTTCTGGGAAACATGGAAGAGATGTCAGTTCTCTATAGGAATCACCGAAAATTCTATGGTTTTATGTGATGTCACTTCTGGGAAAGCCTGGAAGTCATGTCAATCTTCTCCTCTAGGAATTGCTGAAAATTCTGTGGTTTTACCATATAGTTTTGGCCAGTTCCTAGAGGGGTGTAAACCTGGAAGTGACTCAGCTGATGGTCATTTTTAATTTTATTTTTCTCCCACCACTGATAACCACTGGAGGCAGAGGATTCCCCACTCCCACCGGGTGGCTGGCAATCCTACCAGAAGGCCTGTTTAGCTTCCTTTGTTTCAGCATTCTGGAGATGTGCAAAAACTGTTGCATTGTGGAGAACATTTGTTGATAGATGACGTGGACTGACTCTGACATGGTATAATCTGTCTATGCATGTATGTATTCATTTTTGCTGATTAGTGGTTCTTACTGATTTTAGTGTTGTTTGCTGTTTTAGGATTGATTCTAGGTGGCTGTAGTTGGATTTTTAACAGATGTTGGCATTTTTTTTGAAAAGAAATAGTTTTTTATTTAGTAATCTGTTTTGGGTAGTTTTTAGTAGAAAGGCAGAGTAAGAAAAATTCTTTGAAATAAATAAATATTGTGATTCTCCCCCCCCCAAACTTAAACAGCTTGCTTGACTAGAAGACTTGCGCCCTAATGATGTCATGTGATTCTTTCAGTCTAAGGTTGATCTTCTGTTTAATCCCCTATCAGAGCTATAATCTGAATAAAATAAGTGACTCTTGTGTGTGTATTAACTTTCTCCTAGCAGCACCATCATAGTAGTCAGTCTGTAGACTCAGTTGTAGAGCTGCAATGTTCAAGTTAAAGTCAGGAACACAGTAACACAATGACCTGTCTATCACATTTCTATCTTGCTTTTCCTTTAAGGTACTCAGTGGATGTATATGGTGCTTCCTTCTCCCAGTACTGCTCAGAATGATCAGAATATATAGAACAAAAGTTACAGCAGCTGAGGTGCTGCTACAATGCTACTAGTGGCAAATAATTTTGTTCATTTGTCTTTCCCCAGGAAGACTATGATCGCCTGAGACCATTATCTTATCCCATGACTGACGTCTTCCTCATTTGCTTCTCTGTGGTAAATCCAGCTTCCTTTCAGAACGTGAAGGAGGAATGGGTGCCAGAGCTGAAAGAATATGCTCCAAATGTACCCTTCTTGTTAGTTGGAACCCAGGTAGGTCTGAGTATCATGTGTTTTACAAAAGCAAAAGGATCCTCCTCCACATCCAGCATGATAGATTCATATGGTAGCCACGTTGGCCATAGTAGAACAGCTTGGGTTGAGTCCAGTAGCACTTTAGAGACCCAACAAGATTTTTGGGGTATGAGCTTTCGAGAGTCAAAACTCAGTTCGTAAGATGCCTGATGAAGATTTAAGGTGCTACTGGACTCGAATGTAGCACATCCAGCATGAATTCCTGGCCCTTAGTTTAAAATCTCTTCATAGTCTTGGCCTGTTTTGCCTTTCTGTCCTTATTTCTTATTCAGTTCCTTCGCTCTCCAGCTCTAAAGTGAAGCCAAAAAAGTCTGCTGCCTACTTAACTATAGCCCCGGTCACACCACAAAGTTGCCATGGGAGAGACACGGATGGTGGGCGGATTATCCGGGCGCGATCACACCCCAACATCTGGGGAGCGCACCTGTGGCTTACCGCCGACAATGCGCGTTAAAAAACTAGTACCTCCAAGGTACTAGTAAACGTTTGCCATGGGCTGCCTCCAGACAGCCGTGGTGTGATCGCACCGGCGCGCAGCATTCCCCTCTGGTCCCTCGTTTATCTGCCGGCGCTGAGGGAAGGACCCGTGGTGTGCCGCTGGTGCGTCTGATCGCATAATTGCGGATCAAACTGCGCCGGGGCAATTAGCCACGCCTCCCCCCCTCGGAATATCCGGCCCGTGTGACCGGGGCCTGACTCTGCCAGTTCTCCCCTTTGCTTTAAATGCCTTTTCAGAATACTTACATGTTACCATCTTTCACTTTCCTCTTCAAGTCCCTTCTCAGAGCTTATCTTTTCCAACTAGGCTTTTGCCTTATGATCATACTTAACATTTATATAGTATTTTAGAATGTCCAAAGCATTTCACATACCTTATTTTGTATGTGAGGGCAGTACTTCTTATTTTCTTAATATTGAAAATGGGAGATGATGGGCTGAGAGAGAACGGGCCGTTTTGCCCAAGGCCACTTGGTGGGATTTGGGCCAGAGAGCTCCTGATTTGCAGCTCAGTTTCTTAGTTGCAACCCTACACCAGCTGAACTTCTTGGTCCTCCAAGGTTCCTTCCAACTCTTAACATTCTGTGCCTGGAACTGAGCTTGTCCAAGCTCCAACCACTCCCTCTTTTTTTCCAGTCTCTTTCTTATGCCATTTTTCCCTCTAGCCAGATAGGCGTTTATCTTCTTTTTCTGGTTTGCAACAAAAGTAATAAGGGATATGTCAAGGTATACAGCCAGAGAGGACGACTACAGTCTTCTAGTCCCTGTGACTGGCTTCCTTAGCCCTGTACTACCCTTAAAAGCATGGAATGGCAAATTTGTTTGCAGAAATCCAAAATGTGTTATGCCAGAAGTGAAATAAAAGATAGACTAAGGTGCACCATACTCGCAGAAAACTAAGTTCCTCAAGTGTGCCCCTCCTTCAGGTCTGATGCTAAAAGTTCTTTCAAAACTTAGGTTCAAAGCAAAATCTGTATGAATCTATATTGCACACTGTTTTATCAATTGTGGAATTCAACCAGATTCAGTTGATTATGTGTCACTTGCTGCAGAGGAATGGGGGGGAAATCCTTATGGTTCATCACACAACCAATCACATCTATTGCAAAAAAAAAAAAAAACCTTGCCAACTCTTAGGGGGATAGTGGAATGAGAGTTTTCACCTCTTTCCAGGGTCTTTTCCATACAGGTTGTGGAGCTCTGCATTGTTGTTCTCCCATATCTAGAGGGTGGGGTGGGGAGATGGTGGGAGAAATACAAGCTGCACAGTGTTTACCCTGCTAGCTTCCCAGACTACATGTGGGGCTGTCCTGTGAGAGGCCTGCCTTCTCCTAGAATACTCATTTATATTTTGTGTTCTGTGCTTCGGCACTGCTGGGCTTAGATCTTCTCAATTTAAAATCTAATAGTTTTAGATTGTTTTCTTATTGCAGTTGTTATTGGTTTTTAAAATTATTTTGTGCTTGGAAAGGGTAATTGCAAAAATGTTCTAAGATTCAGAGCAGCACTACACGGTACAAAACCAGGCATTTCCTAAGGAATTCATCTGTTAATAGTTAATGTGGGGGTGGAGTGGGAGGCAATTTGCAAGTAGAAGTGGTGGGTGGGAGCAAAACCATTTCTCTCCTTCAGTGTCTCCTCCTTCACTTCTCCCCCCCCCACACACACACAACTGAGCTTATTTCTGATCTCGAAACCAGCAAGGGGGAAGGAGTTATGTGGGAGAACTGGTGAGTGCAGCAAGATTAAGTGCCCTTTCCCCACCTGGTGGGTCTCTTCTGCAAACGCCCCACCTTTGCCCTAGGCAGCTGCACTCTTAGAAGAATAGTTGCTGTACCCAGTTCCAGTCCAAGGTTGCGCTGCATGAGAAAGCATGCCCATGATTTGTGGTCTTTTCCCAACAGATTGATCTTCGAGATGATCCCAAAACTTTAGCACGGCTGAATGATATGAAAGAGAAACCAATATCTGTGGAGCAAGGACAGAAGCTAGCAAAAGAGGTAAGTTGGTTATTTAGAAACTCACAGGCTAGCCCGTTGGGTTTTCCCTTCTACTCCCATTTTGAAAGCTTTTATGAAGTCTTACATGAAAGAACAACTGCAGTGAAATAAGGAGACATTAACAGGAAAGAATCAAGTGAATGAGCCAGGCCTATACTAATATGCTTGAAACTGTTACTTTGAAGTGGAGTACTAGAAGCAGCAATGCCAGCCTCTTCAGAGAGCAGTGGTGGAAGAGTGGATCACCCACTGTTCTCATACCACGAGATAGCTGTCCTTCACCAATCAAGTAGCAGGTGCCCATCACATCAGAACTGTCATACAGAGTTGATTGAAAACCAGGAAAACGCTTTGTGGTTGTTTCAGCAGCAAGCCAGAAATGCATCTCATATGTACAGATGCCATTTGGACTCATCTGTAATGATAATATAGTGTATTTCTCTGCACCTCATGTGAACATTTCAGTTCTACCTTTTGCTTTCCTTTAGATCTCCACACTCACTAAACTAGGGGTGCACAATTAAAAAAAAAAATTGGTATTTTTCGGTTCAGGTCTATTGGACCTGGCAAAAATTCAGTATTTCTAAAAAAAAAACCCGGATCCCAATACCGGTATGGTATTCAGATCCAGGATTTTTTTGAAATCCTGAATTTTTTCGGGTCCAAAAGACCCGAGAAGAAAAATACTGGTTTAAAAAAGCTAGCCTGATCCTGGGGCTGGCTTGGCTTCTCCTGCACTGCGGTTTAAACTGCGTTGCAGGAGCTGGCCCCGGGATCTGCGTGGGTGGGTGGGTCTCTCCCCACCACACACAGATCCTGGCTGGGATGACTTCTCCTGCAGGGGAAGCCGGCCCCAGGATCTGGTGTGTCACAGCTAGCAGATTGCTCCCTATGACACAGCAGCTTCTGGAGCTGGCTTCTTCTGCAGGCCGGTTTAAACGAGGCTGCACGAGAAGCCCAGTAACCCCCCCCCCCCCCCCCCGCCCCCCCCCGGGGGAACAGTCTGCTCCCCGCAGCACAGCTGATCCTCAGGCTGTCTTCCCAACCTTAAAGGGACTGCAGTAGAAGCCTGACAAACAGTTGAGAGGCAGGAGCAGTCTGCTCCCGCCTCTCTGCTGTTTTTGGATCTACCAGTAATTCCTGAATATATCCAGGATTTTCTCGCAATATTTTTCAGTATTCCAAAGAAAACCTGGATACATTTGGGAAGCTGAAATATACTCAGTAAAGGTATCTTTCGGGTAAATTTTTGGCTTAGGTAGATCCAAATGTATACTCCTGCACTAAACTACCATTCACATTTTGCTCATTTCACAAAAACCTGGCAATACTTGACTTCTCTACCATTCAGGGAACTTTAAGGGATTAATGTGATTCAGAACATTGCTCTCTCCAGATCTATTCGGTCTACTTTGATTGGTAACTTCCCAGGGTTTCAGGTTGAGGTCTTTCACATCACCTACTACCTGAGCCTTCTAAATGGAGATGCTGGGGATTAACCTGGGTACAAAACATATCCTGTACTACTAAGTCCTGCTCCCTCCCTAGACATGCAACTCTCCTTCAATAGTAATACCTGCTGCCAATGCTCCCTCTAAGCTTTGGAGTCTTGTGAGCAAAAATTCTACTTTGTGAGCTACTGGCATTAAAGTTGTGAGCAAGCGATTTGGCTACTGCAGAAATTAGTTTGCTCTGAAGCCATCCTTCCTGAGCTAAGACAGAAATGTGTGAGCTGGAGGCTAAAAACTGTGAGGTATCTCACACTAACTCATCTTAGAGGGAACACTGCTTGCTTCTCCTTCCTAAGTATGAACATACCGTGTTCCTGTCCCTATCCCCATTTTCTTCCCTGGATGCTACTGGCACAGGATCTATTCGCACTTCCTCAAGGTGTGTTGGTTCTAATAGATACAGTTCCTTTATCCAGCATTGGCCCTCATTACCACCAGTGGACTTATCAGTCCTTGATTCCTCAGCTATCTCCAAACATGCAATTCTGACCTAAAGTTTACTCTACTCTTACCACTACTATTGCTAGAAATTCATGAACCGCTACAGTACATGAGGGAGAAATTATCAGAAATCCTTCATGCCCCAGAGGTAAAGAGCTTTATTGGCCACAATGCACTGGACATTCTGGAGAAGTGTCTTGGAAAACTTGGTGGGTATTTTATTTGAAAGCGGCTCTGCTCATTTGAAGCCAGAAACAAACCAAAAGACAGTCCATCAAGTTGATACTGTGTTGAGTCTGGACTGGAGAGAAGCTTCTAGTCTGTGCACTGGTGCCCCTTGTGGCTACAGAATAGAGGAAAGTGGATTCTTCCATGGGCTGGCATACATGCGCATGTGTATGCACATCCTTTCCCTTCTCCTGACCTGTTCAGGTTGACATCTTTGCTGGACAACAGCCAGACTCTGGTCTTATTGTAGATTTCAAGTTTTGCTCCAAATACTGGTCTCCTTGTCTGCTTGTTTGTCTTTTTGCACCTCGCTCCCTACCTCCTTCCTCTGGCACAAACGTAGATGGATTTTTTGATTTGGATCCCAGCCTATAACTGACCTTCCTGTAGGTCTGGTAGAAGTGCTGCAGCCAGCTTTGACCCGAATCTTTCCAGGCAGGGCTTGCATTTCAATTTCTTGGGTGCTCAGTCACTAATGCCCAGTGCCTCACTAACCTGCCTCATAAGAGTTTCTGTGAAAATAAAATGGACCAATGCCGTGTATCCTACCTTGTGTTCCTTGGAAGAAGGGCTGGATACAGTTGTGATAAAGCATGGTGGGTTTTTTTTAAGTCTGTAATTATCCCCAACATTGGCTCACAGTGTTGCATAGCCTCAACAAATTCTAGAAGTGACTTCGTGGCACAATGAAACAAATTCATTGCTAACCAGAGTGACTTGCAGAAACTTTCTAGAAAGTAGATAGGACTTTGGAGGGTGGGGAGAGACTTGGCGTGTCATTTTCCAGAGGCAAGTGAAGAGGATACAAAAAGAACCAAAGACTTATTAGATGCATACACTGAAAACAGCTTGCAGAGTTGATTGGGGGGGGGGGGGGGGGGCTTCAGCCCAGCTTCCTCCTGAGTTCACAGTGTGAATGATAAACTTATGTTTATTTATTACTTATTAGCTACCTTTCTACCTTACAACACAAACAGCAAAAAAACACAAAAAAACTACCAAATTAAAACCAACCATTTAAAAATGCTGGTAGGCAGAAGGACTGTAACTAACTAGATGTGATAGCTAACCAAATCCTGTTTCAGTCACCCATCTCGTACTTCCCCATTTACTCCATGTTTTTAAAGTGATGCCTGTATTCATTTAAATATTCATGGGGTACCAGCGTGTACCATTTAAAAATAATTGCAGAGTGAAGATGGGCTTTATAATGACACAGGCACACCAGCCAGTAGGTTTTGTGCTTGAACAGATTTTGCTGCAGACTTGCATAACTAGGTTGCCTTAAGTTTTGCACTCAAGAAGACATGGTTTATTTGAAGAGACTGTCCTTCCAGAGTGGCCCCTGTGCACAAAGGTTACTTTTGTTACAATCATGCTACATCTGTACTTAGGGACAAGAGGGAGGGAAGGAAAAGGAGCCAGCCAGACTCACAACTCTGCCAGGCCCTGTGCCTGGCACACACACCAGCTGGGATCCACCATCATGTTGCCCAGGAAACCTGTTGTGTGTGTGTGGGGGGGGGGAGAACATGCCTGGAATCCTTAAAGTGCTGGCCCCAGATATTCCTGGAAATATAACGGACCCAGATATCAGTATTCCTGAGAATCCTGAATACTGTTCTGGATACCTGAATGTACCAATAAGGTACTTTTGGGGGTATATATTCAGACTGGACATATCTAAGTGAACATCCGTAGTCCTTACTAACTGGCAGCCGCTCTCTAGGGTCTCAGGCTGAGAAAGATCTCTCTCTTGCTGCCTGAAGTCCTTTCAATAGTACATGCCAGGGACTGAACCTGGGACCTTCTGCGTGCAAAGCGTGTGCTCTACTGCTACCATAGCACACACACACACACACGGCCCAATTAGAATTTTTTTTTTCAAGGCTGCAGTGCGACCTTAGTAGTTAATGAAGCTATTTTGCTCATGAATAAAACATAATATTAAGTACTGCTAACTAGGTTGGTTCATTTAATACTTTTTTTAATAATTAGAAAATAGCTCTTTTGAATGGAAGACAATCAAACACATTAAAATAGTGAGATAATTGAACGGCTGGCAGTACCTTCCAAAATTACTATTATTTAAAACACCAGGTGAAGTGATGCTGGATTATGAAGGCTGCTTTTGTTTATAGGCTTATTTATTCGTTTAAGAGTGTAATCTTTACAGAATTGCCCACATGATTCCTGAAATGCCTTACAATCATAAGGCCAACCATTTAAAACAAACACTCTGGTTTTAATGTGTTTTTCTTCAGGACCCGAACCTAATGAAATACATTCTAAACCTGTCACCAAAAGACAAAGTAAGAGTAACTTCTTTTCCTGGAGGGTCAAATGCTAGAATGTTTTTCACAAGGCAAAGAAAAGAAAAACACAAACCCTCTGATGTTCCTGTACAAATGAAAGCCCCCATGAGCTTACAAATAGATTTTGGGGAGGACAGTCAGTGCCTCTGTAGCTATTAAAGACATTTGTTTTCTTGACAGATAGGAGCTTGCTGCTACGTGGAGTGCTCAGCTTTAACACAGAAAGGACTGAAGACCGTTTTTGATGAAGCTATTATAGCCATTTTAACTCCAAAGAAACACACAGTGAAAAAAAGAATAGGATCGAGATGCATTAATTGCTGCCTCATCACGTGAGACCCCACTGGGACAATGGCCACACCTACTGTGAAACTTCCATGCATATACACACTTCTTAAAATCCTCCTGTTAACTGATCATAAATTAATTTGGAAGATGATTTGAGGAATTGGCACGTGGTGAAATCCAGAGGGTGGGGGAGAAGGGAGGAGACAAAATCCCATATCTGTGAAGGCACAAGCAACCATCTGTTCAAAATAATTTATTAGGACTGGAAGGAAGGTACAATCTCTCAGGGGTAACACAATTTAGGACACATGGCAGATGTATCATCGTGTTGCCACAGCACGCAAACCCGGCTGTGAAAGGAGGTGCAAGGCCCAATGACGCTTTGAAGATATTTGGATAGCTTTGACCCACATGGAAGTCTCTGCACAGTCTTTATGGAATCGGCACAAGAACAAAACAAAGCCTTCTCTTTTCTTTGCGTCCATTATCTGCTTTTGTATGTAAGCTGCTTCCTATTCCAGTATATCCACAAAGGTGCAATGAGGAGACCAGCCACATAGCCAAAGGTGGCTCCCAGTGAACAGGAAATGGGCCACACCTAAAGGAAGAGAATGCTGCATTAGGTGGAAAGGTAGGGGGGAAAGGAAGACATTGTGGCTTTATGTACTTTATGAGCACAAGTTGTTTTGGGTGGAATCTACAGAAGAAACCAAAATGCAGTACAGTATCCATTTTAGAGCTTCATGCGCTTTCTTGGAGAATGCCAAAAGTGTTAGTGGTTATTGAGCATTTATTATGAACACTAAATGTTGTACAGTTTTTAATTAACTTGCATTAAAATGTAACTAGGCTTCTGGGTATTACAGCTGATGCTTGATAATTTCCACAAACCATGCAAGAAGTTAGTGGGACATTTCACCTGACAGCCTTGGAGGACTACAGCTGTTGAAGTGCTCGTGCTTCTCAATGAATCTGTGCCAGTCTTTAAGTAGACTTGACAGTGGCTGGTTAAAGCAATTTATGATTCTCACCCATCCCCACCTTGACATTCTTACATTGCTGAATAGTTGTTTGACAGCAAAGCACAATTCAAGTAAGTGGAAGGGCAGGTAAGAGTGGCTTGGTGGTACACTGTCACCTTCCTCCTCAAGGGATTGTTAAGGCCCAGGAGAGGCAGTGTGCAGGCTACCTCTCCAGCTGGCAGAAGCTGCCCCACCACCCTACTAGGAAACACCGTGAGTGCCAGGTTTCTTTTCAGTTTTCTCATCACCATCCAATGCTAAACAAAATGCCCCATTTACAATGTTGTATTTACCTCAGATCTTCCTGCCCTATGTGTTCCCTGAGTGGTTTTTCCCCTCCCATGACAAGGCCTGCAGTGCCTACATTACGGTGAATGTGGCCCAATGTAGGCCAGTAGCAAAAAGGGAAAGTGAAATCCAGAAAAGTGGAGTCTCCATCCCAATTATACATAGGACGTATTTTAATTTGTATCTGAACTGAAGACTTGAGAACAGAATATAAGAACTGCCTGTGCAGAATCAGACCATGGGACCCATTCTAGCCCCAGCACATTCTCTCCAACAGAGGCCAGCCAGCCGTCCCAGCCCAGCAGCAGCACAAGGTAGAGGTGACTGCTTGTCACCAAAAACGATAGCTGCCACCTCATTAAAAGAAATCTTAGCTGACCGATTGCATGAGTTGTAACTGATGAATTAACCAAATAAATATTCTTAAATGTGGGTAGGAGTACAAGAACTGTTTTGAAGGGGGCGGGAAGGTAGACTTCGCTTTTAGATGATGCAACTGTGTGTTGCAGTTTTTGTGTAAAAGAGAAGGGAGAACACCTCTCCTAAGATGGCTCTTGCCATCTGCATTTTTTTAAAGTAGGTACTTATATTTAAAATAATTATGGTGTGCTGCCTGATTAATTGGGGCAGGGTCTTTTTTTAGTAAATCCAAAAGTTTATGGATAATCTAATCAATTAATTGATTAATACTGCAATCTTATGTGCACCTACCTCAGAGTAAGTCCCACTGGGGGACTTACTTCTGAGTAATGCATAGGACTGCACTTGTAGCCAAAAAAAGGGTTGTAAATGAATGCTGCAGGCAGTTCTAATAAACAGGCAGCCAGCAGCGTTCCTTAGCTTGGCAAACCTTTGCCATACTGAATGTGAGGCATGGGGTGCCTATAATAGTGACACCATTGGAGAAGCAACAAGCCTGAGGGAATTGTTGGGCTTGCAGGCTTTCCCCTCTCCTCTGTATGGCTTGAAAATTAACAAGTGTGTGTTTAAGCCTGAGGACCCCCCCTCCAGGTGTCATTCCCATAATGATAAGCATGGTTTCTAATGACAAAAGGACCATGCCTGACTTTTCACCCTTCGAATCAAGTCCAGGCCGAGCTACGTTGTAATATCATCGCAATGAAGGATGGATTTGCTGTCCAACATGGGAGGAGCTGTAGAAATAGCTATGGTTTTGCAGTTCCCTGCACTTTTAGCACAAAGGTTCCAGTGCAAAGGACCATCAATGGGAAAGAAATGTCTCAACAGAAATGCAAATGGTTTCTGCTGCTTGTCAGGATGTTTAGAGTATAAACTCACTTAGGTGATTTGAATGCAATTTCAGAGTTGAAATTTACAGTAATATCAAAATATATGTTAATTTGGATAACATTTAAGAAAGATAAATTGCTGGAAGTCAGCCAAACTCAAGACACTGAGCTCCTGAAGAATCAAATGAATCAAATATTTAAATATCTGCATAAACTGGAAGGAAACCTGCTGACACAGTAACAGAAACGCATGTTAAAAATGTCCTAATTTATTTAAGTTCTATTTCCTAGTACAGTAATCTTCTAGCACAGTATCTCAACTTGTGAACGCAAATTGTGGAGTCACACTGTTTGGCTTCCTGGCTGTTCTCCACAGTCAAGAGAGTAAGAAACTTGCTACTTTTGAAATTAAAGATTCTTAGAATGCCAAATTGTGTGTCAAGTGAGATAACAACTTCAGTGCTAACACTCCGATCCTGCAAACAAGCAGAATGTCAATAAACCTGGATGCAAACTAAAAATGTTCTACCTAAAAAAACATCAAAGAAACAATTGCCACACAATTATTATATGAGACAATTGCCACTGTATGTTACAGTATAAGAACACAAAATTATGCTGTTATTAATTGGTGCTAAATGCTGATACTGACCATCGATGGTTCATACTTGTTCAATGACTTTAAATCCCTATGTAGACATTCTTAGCAATTAATTGTGCCAGATACTCTTCCACACTGCAGTACTTGTCCCATGATTCTCAGCATAGCCTTTTTGGTGATCAAGAGGGTCCCCTCCTCCCTCTTTTGCTAGCAGAAAAGTTGGTAGGATCCAACACACTATACCTCCCTGCCTGATATTCATGTGTTGAAATTGTGTTGTAACAGAGGACTACATATATAGAGCTTAAGTTGTGTAGGTCCAATCCATGTGGCTGTTACATTTCATAAATGGGGGTGAGCACAATGTGGATAAGGCCTATGCATTTCAAGCTGTAATGTTCCATTCATAGGCATCAGGCAGGGCCTACGTGGGCATGCCAGGGATAAGGAACAAACATGTGAAATCCCAGTCCTCCCCCAAACAAACATTAAAAGACATCTGCCTATGACTTAGGTTAGTTGAAAATTTTCAGTAAAGACTTACCTTGGTACTAGTGGCCCTACCCTGGCTTGATTATTCTAGGAACCCAAAATACCAATTTTTAAAACATTTGAATGCAAAGAGAAAAGGATCAACTCCTGTTCTGAAAGATACCAGCCTGGTTCATCACCAAATACAAAGCCACATTTCATGCTAGAGCTGCCTGCAACCCATGGAATAAAGTAGTAAGCTACAGTCTAGTTTGGCTCTTTTGTCCTATGGGTACAGGCCATGCTCTTTGTGCCTTCTGCTGGTTTGAGACACTGTGTATTTTGTTAAACTTTCCAACGGGCATAATTTGCTTCTTTTTTTTGCCTCATCTCCAGGACAACCAGTGTAGCATAACCTAGGCATGTGAGAAAAGAAAGCCAAATTGTCTCTCCTTCTCCAGCCTGGAGCTCCTGTCCCATGCTTACAATTCACCAGCTCCCAAAACTTGTTAAGTATAAGGATCCAAGGAGAAGGGGCAGGAAAGAGAGCTGGTTTGTTCTCCCACACCCTTCTGGCCATTAACCTTTTCATCACATGTCAACTTTTCTTTTGCCACCTAAAATTTAATGTGATTTTGTCTTACCCCACTCCACATTCCCAGGCAAGTACATTTAGTATTGGATCACATTTATTTAGTGGTCTTGAGGGGTACAGAAAAGATGACAAACATCTTTACATGAGGTGCCTTAGGTACTCTTCCATGACCTTGCTTTAGCTTTCCCTTCACACTTTCAGAAATATCATTGGTTTCATTTGATTACTGCTGTTTTTCAAACCAAAGATTTGCTTGTTCCCATTTATTAACATGGCACTGGGTATCTTCTGCCAAGTGTCAGGAGGCTTTTACATAACACAATGTATATTCAATGCTAGTGTATTGTATTATGTAGCCTAAAGCTGTATATTCCCTGGATATTTTCATTCACAATAAAACTCGATTTTAGCAGAATTTGACCAATCATTAGAAGAAAATAATCTGGGCAATGGCATACCAGTTTGTAATATAAATGGTTACATTTTCAGTGCCACTTACAACCCAAAAGCAAGGGAGTACGTATATATTTGAATCCGATCATGTACCTATCCCTTCACAGGGGCAATAGCTTCATGTGTTCTAGCAATGGTATAAAGTCTTACGCTATGTCTGCCCCAAAGATCTAGTGCATTATATCAGGCCAGATCTCTTAATTATGATTCTGAAACCTGCATGCAACTTCTCCGGGTAAAATTCCTTCATCCTAACTTAATGCCACTGAAGGAATATTTTGGCACTGACCTTAACAATGGCTAAGTATAACTGGGTTCCTTGTTCAACAAGGATTCTTAAACAGCTACAAAATTCCAGTCAAATGGCATGTGGTTTGCCTTAGCCACAGTTAATATCTATTAATCCTAGTTAAGAGACTGGACCCATTGCATGTGACTAGCCCAGATTGTTTATCAGTATCCCTGAGGACTTATAATGCACACTGAAGTCTTTGTGGGAATCTTTATGGTCTTTCCTTGATGAATTGATACCTTGGACATCTTTTGCTCTTTAATCTCTATATGCACATTTTAACTGGATCTGTCAAACACTGTGATGATTTCTAGCAAGTACAGCCTTTTCTCACCAGAAAAAGTGCTTTCTAAATCAGGAGAAAATAATAAAAATGTCTCCTCCATTTGCAAGCATTCTTCAAGTTATCTTTTCTTTTTGCATCACTTTCACATTCTCTGTCACCTTAGTTAGAAACAGGCAGGCACCAAGCCTGGCTTTTTAGTAGGGACTATTTTAGAACTATTTTTAGAGAAAGCACTTCAAAAGGACACTGTGACAAGGATTATTCAATAGTACTGTTCACACATCTGTGTTTTTAAAATCAGCTTCCTCTCTTCCTTGTGTGTTACATAAATGAAATCAGCTACAGTTTTCTTGTTCTACTTTACCTCCAAAAGGTTTAGATCAGGATATACATGTAACTGCAGTGCTCATTCTGTGCATTAGACATGGATTTGAAGTTCTGTGTCTCAAAACAAGAACCATACAGCAAACATTTTGAAACCTGGGATTTCCGAAAGCAATTTGGGATACATAATGAACTTGATTTATTTTAACTTTTAAAGAAAATCCAGCTGTTTGCAGACAAAGTCTTTAGCTCACCTAAACCGGTTCATGGGATCCTGGCTACAGGCTGATGTTAATATATATATATATATATAGCATTTTTTAAAACCTTCCAATTTGCCTTTCTCCTGCCATGTAGAGCCCAAGTTGACTTAGAAGTCACACCCAAAAGAAATGACAGTACAAAACAATAATAAAAATCTCACACACAACAGGTTTTAGCCCTTTCCTCAGGCAGAAGTTATACTGCCTCAAACATGGGAGAATGGGGCTGAACAACTGGTCTTACTCATACCTGAAAAGAATACTTTCTTCTATGAAAATGGAAGTTTGTAAAAATTATGATGGGTTCATTCTGAAATATTATTCTTCTGTTTCAATAGCTGTTACAAAACAAGCACTTCTAATGATCACACAAAAGCAGAAAAAACAGACCATCCACAGATGAGATCGGCAGTTCACTATACTTGAGAGATGCCTGGGATATGTAGTGAAATATACATTAGTAGACAGCCAAAGTGATGTAACAGAATGTAAGACTAGGAAACAGAAGAGCCTGGTTTGAATCCATCCTTTGCCATGAGGCTTGCTGGGTGATTTGGGGCCAGTCACACACTCTCACCCTATCCTACCTCACAGGATTTTTGATGACCATAAAAGAGAAAGAATAACCAGGTATGCTGTCATGAGCTCCTCAAATGAGGAGCAGGATTGAAACAAACTAGACAGATAGAAGAAAAAGCCACACACACCCCAAACAAATATGCTCCTGGGAATGTTGAGAATTCGAGTCATCTAAAAGGAAGAACAGTAGGGGAAGAAAAGACCCAATATTTTATAGAATCCCAGAGAGGGATGTTTCCAAATTGATGAGTAGCATAACCACATGGAGTTTTTACACTTGGCACCCTGCTGTGAAGAAAAGGGATGCGACTGATTCCATCTATTTAGCTGTAATGTTCACATTCACTCATTAGCAGTGTTTGAAAGCATTATGGAAAAGAGGTATCCACCCTACTGGGGGTGTCAAGAGAGAAGGCTTTAGTCTCCAAACAGTGGCTACTCAGACTGTCATACAATCCTGGTCTGGAAGGTTGCACAAGCTATCAGTGCTCAGCTCCCACTGTGATGGGTCAATAAGCTTTCTACCACACAATCACTAATGGATATCAAGAAGCAGGGAAAGTGATTCGAATTTGTCAGGATGTCAAGTGTACAGCCATGTTTTGGAAGGGAGTAAAAATGTATTTACCTATAAGATTTGT
The DNA here is from genome assembly GCF_001447785.1 of Gekko japonicus. Taxonomy (NCBI): domain Eukaryota; kingdom Metazoa; phylum Chordata; class Lepidosauria; order Squamata; family Gekkonidae; genus Gekko; species Gekko japonicus. The sequence continues at coordinate 903,620 of NW_015166431.1, read as the reverse complement.
ATTCTGCTTTTCTATTCAAAAATTCACTAAATACTTTATACTGTACACTTGTAATTATACTGTGCACTTGTATATTATGTGATGGACAAAACAACATCTCAAAAGAAGCCTTAAGAATTACAGTATTAATTTCTCTTCTCTGTCATGCTTGAAGAGAACCTAAATACTTCCATTTGCCTCCTGCCAATCCAACAGAGGAGGTTCAGTGGAAGAGCACAGGGCTTTGCATGTAGGTGACCATTCATTCCCTGGCATTTCTACTTAAAGGGTCTTAAGGTGTCCATCAAGTGTCAGGAAAGACCTTCTCTGTCTAAGATTCTGAAGAACTGCTGTCAGTCCGGGCAGACTGTTATGAGCTAGATGGGCTACAGCTGGGGTTGCTAACCTTTTCTTTTATGAGAGCTACTGCTGAGTAATAAATAATATCCCAAGCTATTCCCCCCGACCCAGCATGCTACCATGTTCTGTTCTGTCCTAGAAACAGAACATGGACTAGAAAAAGCACCTGAAATAAAGCTATCAGGTAAACACAGAGGAGGGGAAAACTCAGAGCAGGTCTTTCTGCAATATTTTCCTGCATGTTTTAGGGGATGTATAAGCTCTGCTACAGCAGCCAGCAGGCTACCAGTAATTCACAAGCTAGCCGTTGCAGACTCCTAAAAGTCTGCCTTGTTAGACAGCATTATATATTAATTCAGGACCATATTATTAGCAAGGGTGGTAGTTTAAGCAGAGCAGCTTTTAAAAGGATCACAAAACTGCAATTTCCAGAGACGTAGGCCCAAAGGAAGAAAAAACTGCTACTGATTTAAGTAGGTATGTTATGGTTCTCAGTTTTAACAGAGTACCTTAATTTGAGAAAATTCCTAAAGCATGCTTTTTAAAAAATCAGAAAGTTATAATAAAAAAACAGTTTACCCACCAATCTATTTTTGGGAAATAAATTAAGTGATATTTAGTACAATATATATTTATGGGGAAGCTATTTCTATTTTCAGCCAACTGAATTTTATTGCCTCTTTAATTTCATAGCTCATACTGCATTATAAATAGCCATCTCTGCAGGAGCTAATTTTTGCTGAAGGCAGCAGTTTTAAGGAGTCTGAGGAAACAGGCTGTTTTGTTCATATTTGTGGGTGTTGATGGCTTAAAGTTACTTGACTTGCATACAAAGGAGTGTGGAAGAAATAATCAATTCCTTGTTCGTTTTTGTGTTGGAAATCTCTTTGAAAGAAATAGAAATGTCCAAAAGTTTTAACTTTCTTCTTTTATTGGCAAAGCTTTTCTTAAAAGATTAATCACTTTTAGGTGAGGAGGCTATAATTATGGCACTATAACTTATGGACTGTTTTGCCAAATGGCTTGCCAAATGCGCAAGAAAACAGGAAAGTATACTCAGCACAGTTCTGCATGCAAAAGCCAACAGTGCAAGGGCTGCAGCAACCCACAGAGCTTCAATGTATTTGTAATGAAATAATGTAGACATGGGGTAGTGAGATGTACAACCGATGGTTCCCATTATTTATTTGTGAAATTGTTAAAGAAATACCTTGCATTAGGTCTTGCACATGTGAGTTGGAAGCAGGAATAAAATCACTTTAACTTAACACAAGCAGGCAGTGAAGAATAATTTTGGCACTTCTGCAAGGACTTTTGTGCATGCAAAAACCTAATCCATTGTAAAGAGAGTCAATGTAGTACAGCAGTTAGAGTGCTTAAACTTGGAACAGGGAAACAAGACCCATTCAGTCATACAGCTCATGACCTTAGGCCAGGGTGACCTTAGGCTAGTCAAACTTAGTCCATGGAGTCGATATGAGGATAAAATGGAAAGAAATACATAACTAGGTCACCCAGAACTCCTAGGGAAAAGAGTAGGAATCAGGATACAAATGGGATGCTGATGCTAGGCTTCTTGAAAGTTCAAATAAAATCATAAATTTTGTTAGTCAGGGATAGGTTGACAGTTGCCTTAATAGCATGGCTGTCAATTCCATGTAGTTTCTTCCCATACCACTCTGGTAACATGTGTAATGGAGAAGACCACATGGGAAGTAGGGAAATAATGTGGTTATCCCCCCCCACACACACACCAACTGCTGTTCTTGTCACAGGAGAGCCCTTAAGTTTTCACCACTTCCGGGAGTGGGGGAGGGACACATACCAACAGTTTCCTCCATGCTGACTCTGAAAAAGCACATTCTGCCATATTCTAGCAGCTTCCATAAACTCCGGAGGTATTGTGTAACTAACCGAGAAGATTTTGGCTTTTATACCCTAGACAGTGAGAAGGCCCAAATCTACCACCAAGATTGTTACCCAATGAATGAGTTCCACTGTTTTCAGTTGTTACACTTTCTACATAAAAGTAAGAATAGTAATTTCCTTCATAGAAACAGGAAATTCCAGGAGGGGACCGTAAAGAAGCTCTCATGATACATATTCCTCAGGCACCAAGCAGTCTACGTATATCAAATGAATCATTGCCCTTTTTGCCGTTATAAACACTTCAACACAACCTAAATATTAAAGGTTCATACACACCCCACTCCTGCCCCAGCATGCTGGAATAAGTGTTTTTCTCCTAGAGCAATGACCAAAGATTTTTGGAAGCCTCAGTACATAAAAGAATATAAGACTCCTTCTATCAATATTTCCTGAGTCCTGAAAGTCCATTGTTGGTAGAAAATTTTACCTTTTCCAATAAAGGCAGGCTTTACGGTTTCTACTCCAGTGAATCACATATTGTATTGTCTTAGTCCAGCGCTGAGATACATGCCCATTTACACACTGCTTCAGAAGCATTACAAATTTCATCCATTTTCGAAGGATAATAGAAATTAAACATTAGAAATGTATAAAGGGGAAGGGGGTGAGGTCAGTGTGTTTTATCAGCAGGCCATTTTGTCTTAAAATTTGCTGGAGCTTAGGCCCTTTGAATAACTTTGGAGAAGAAAGGGGTCTCACAGTGAGTGACAACATCTGGCTATGGTGTGTCACCTTAGAAGCCTGTTTGTGTGTGTATGTATATATGTGCACACACACACGTGTGCAGAATGAAAGATCGGCCAGCAGTGACCACAGGATTACAGGGGGGCATCTCTAAAGAAAGGAGCAGTAGAGCCCCACCATCCACACAGAGCATGACAACATCTGACTGTTAAGGGTCAGTTTGGCAGCCTGTTCCTTGGAGGGTTGAGAAGCAACAAGAGTTTTCACCCCACAGCGGCTGAGGCCAGAAGAAAAAACAACATCCACAGTCACAGTGCCAGGAAGACTAGGCAGAGGCCACTAAAGCAACATTAGCTCATCAGTTGTGTGCATGCATGCATGCATAATTAATCTGCTATAGATCGGATGGGTTTTTTAAAAACTGGCTCAAACACCATATATGATGACAAAGCATGAGAAAAACATTCTACACCAACACATAATTCAGTAATAGGGAAGCATATTGCCCAGCAACTTCCTAGATTCCCCCCCTCCCCGCCCCCCAAAAATCTCTGTTGCTTCTCCGTGAAGCTCTCTAAAAGAGTAGACCAGGCTTCTTGAAGTTTGCTGGGACCACCTGTCCTCTTCTAACATGGTGATGGGTAACATTCATAGGGGCCCTGCACATGTTCCTGCCTGCCTTCTCCCACCCAGGTAGGCTTCCATTTATTATCTAGCCCAGGACTTGCCTTCCTGCTCTTTCTGAACACCTGGGTGCTAAACCAATATAGAGCTGATTGACTGATTGTTTGGTATTCAATGCAGATATACTAGTACATACACTAGTACAAGATACATCAAGACAGGAGAGCATGTGCCGCTTAAAAAACACATTGGAATCTGTGGGATGGATTCTACCCCGTCCTACCACTCTGGTGAGCTACAGCCTAAGGAGCTTGCTCCAACTTAAGTGGTTCTTTTTCCCATGGAAGAACCGCTTAAGTGGAAGGAAGTCAGACATGTAGGGCCATAACACTTTACAGTTGAGGGGTTTTAAATTATTATTTTAGTACCCAAATGTATGATGCTGCACAGATTCTGGCCCCAAGGAAGTGGCAATCTGAAATTCACCACATTTTTTTGGAATCACAATGTGTCTTCTTTCCTCTGAGTAGTTTATAACAGTTTCCTTTCAAAACAGACCAGGGACTGCCTCAGTGCCAATTCCCTGTATAACTGGACAGGATTTATATTTCTTCCCTCAAAATATAATCCAACTAGGAATAAGGCCCATTATGGAAATAAATACAATGAGCTCTGGGCAGGTGCCCTGGCTTTGGGCACTCAGCGTCAATTTGCTGTGGAGACCTCAGCAGGGTATAATGACACAGAGTCCACCATTTTTTCCAGGGGCACTGATCTCTGCCATCTGAAGAGCAGGTGTAATTCTGAATGATCTCTAGCCCTCACCTGGAAATTGGCAACAGCTTAGAGGGAGCACTGATTGGGAGCTTCAGCCTGCTACTCAGTCACTCTTTGCCAGAATCTCAAACCCCAGTACTTGGCATCTGTGTGAAAACGTATTTCATTGTAAGCTGATGCTGGACTCTGAATCCTTAGATGGAATTCTTTCTCAGGTTATGTTGAACACAGTTAAAACCAGGAGTCTCTCCCTTTATTCAAAAGGTGAACCTGTCTGACAGACTTTTAGTCAAACTCTTCAGACATCCACGCATGTAGCTGAGCTTTTACTTTACTGGACAGTAACTGCCGCTGAACACAAAACCAACTAACTCTCCCCTCAGCACACAGCTGACCTTATATTTCCCTCAGCTGGCACTGGCCAATCAAAGAAAAGGAGCTGCCTGTCGCTCAAGCTCAATGTTCTAGAGCAGAGTTAACTATTCCCCTCCCTTTCTCTGATTTTACTGCATTACGAAAACAGCATTTCAAATGTAGTCCACTACACAATGCTAACCACTACACCACATCATTGTAAGCAGATGTGTGTATGCATAAAAAGGTGAAGTGAGAATTGGCTCAGATTTATTTAAATTCTAAATAAAATTTTTCCACTTATTCCGCCCTTTCTCCAAGGAGCTCATGCGGTCGGACAGACCTCTGACCTTCAGTCCGTAGACAATAGTGCCGCCAGATCCTAGGGCGCAGCTATGAGTTCGCCCGGATCCGAGTATAGACCAATAGAACTGTGGACTTGTAAATAGAACCTATCACGGGAAATGGGTGTGGTGTCGGTCACGAATACAAGCCGGCCTCTGGCCAGCTTCATGCATGCTTGTTCTTGTGATGTAACCAAATAAACGCATTGCCGATTTCACTATGCCGAGCCTCCGATCTCAGTACGTTTCAAATGGTGGCAACCACACAAGCCCCATTTCTCTGTTACCTAATTCCCTCATTTAATATCCCATTGCCTTTCAGCTGACAGAACACATATTGAGCCTTATCCACTTTATTCAGATCTTCTTCAGACAAACACACAATGGACAAACACAAAAGATGTCAAATCAGGGCCATCTACATGCAACAATTTCAAAATGAAAAAAGATATTCAGATTATGTATTTTAAATATGCCTTCACCAAAAAGCTCCTGAAAAGTTTTCCTTTCTTCTCAGCTTGCAGACACAGTATTTCAACAGCTGAATTTACTGTTGCAAGATGTGGCAAAGATCCGTCATCCAGATGGCTTTAAAGTGGATTAGACAAATTCTGTAATAACCAGTCTATCAGTGGCTATTAGCCACAATATCTAAGTCTCCATGTACAGAGGTAGCATTCCTTTGAATATCAGATATTGGGGGCAAAATACAACAACAGTGCTTCACTTTCATGCCCTCCCTATACATTCACCAGAAGGATCTGAGTAGCTGCTACTGGAAGCACAGTTTGAACCAAACAAACCAATTTTTCTCTTCATCCATATTAGGCCAAGAAACTAACCTGCCATGGTCGATCCCAATCCAGGGGAATAGGAAATGCTCCAAGCCATGCTCCCACCATGCTGCACATTGTTGTGATCTGCAAATTGTTATCCCAGATGGACATAGCCCTGGAAAAAAAATTGCTTTACATTTTCAGGAACCTTAAGCAATGCATCCATTCATAGCTTTAGACCCATCTTCCCTACTAATCCATCCAAACATTTACTTGGGATAAAGTCCCGTTTACTTGGCACAAAGTCCCAGTCAATCAAATGACACTTCTGACTAAGCAAGCATCAAGCCGAATAATGTCATAAATTTAAAAGCTACAAAATACAAGCCATTCATTTCTACCTCATGTTTCTGAAGCTACTTCCAGACAATATCTGAAACTACCTTTTCCAGTGAGGCACCAGCCCTATGGCATTCTCTCTTCACACCAACAAGCATCTTTACATAGCTTTAAGTGGCTCACTAAACACTCCCCTCTCAGCAGGAGTTTGAAACTTTTCAGCTACTTGTGTTGTTTCAAATTGGTTTTTATGTGGCTGTTGGGAGACTTACTTCAAGGCTTCATAACTTAGGTTATGCTGTAGGTTGCATTTTTAGAGAGTGATTTTTATCATCAATTGTTTTATGGATTATAAACTGCTTTCTGTATTTTTACAGGGGGGAAAGGCACAGCATTTTAAAACACAAACATACACTTTCCCCCAATTCAGGATCAACTGTTTAGAAATCCATGATATGTTCACCGTTTGTGAAATCTGCTCAGCACATCTCTCTCAGCCTCATCTCCAAAGTGGCAGATCTCACAGGAAGGCAGAGCCCCAGAAAACATCACCATGGCAGCCCTGCAGTGCCACACCATCATGAACCCACAAATCTGCCTTATACTGAATCAGACCCTTGAACCATTGAGGTGAGTATTGTCTACTCTCCAGGGTCTCAGGCAGTGGTCTTTCTCATTACTTACTGCCTGGTCATTTAACTGGAGGTTTTGGGGATTGAACCTGAGACCTTTTGTATGCAATGCAGATGCTCTGCCACTGAGCCACAGCCCTTCCCCTCAAATGTCACATATTACAGGCTGGGTATTCTACTGGACAAGGTGGTTGGGGGAAAGTCTTTCAAGAGAAAATCTCATCCATGTGGTTGCCATTTAGGGACTCCACATGACTTGAGAGACTCTTACATATATAGAAATATTTCCCATTAAATAAACTCTAGTTAAAAGTTTTTATTAGTACAGTAGATGCATCAGTAACTGTTCCACTTTTGGCATAACAGAACTGGAAATTAGAGAACACAGTATACATATAGCAGTATTTCAACCATATTATATAACCAGAAAAAAATCACATAAATATATCTTAATATTATTCAACACGTGGTAAATTATCTCAAAAACTAACAAACAGACCTCATATCCTATTAAAACCTTTGTTTCTTAATGAATTTGTCAACTGAGAAAATGTGGTATCAAACATATAGTATCCATATAGTATATCTTTAAGTCATGGTCACTGATGAAACTGCACTAATTTCCAATAAAAGCCCTGAATGTTCTTACAGGTAACAAAACAGAACAGAAGTCCAGTGGCACTTTTAAGTACCAAGTATTGGGTATATACGTTACTTCATATAGCAAAGCTACACAGTGAGAAAAGCAAGGTATCACATGAAGCAAATAGACTCCAAGCAACTATACTGCAAAAAGGGTAAAACACGTTTGAGGTAGATTCAGTTCACATTCATGTTGCAGTGGAAAGGAGGAAGAAGCCTAATTTTGAAGGATACTGTACCCTATTGCAAATGGCCAGCTGTTCTGGCTGCATCCTCATATGCATGAGTACAATGGCATGGCTCAAAAGAAGAGATCTGCAGATACATTAAGTTTCTTGGAGATCCATGAGAAAGAGAACACAAAGGGCACAGGAAGAGAATTCAGAGAGAATCTCCCAGATTAGACAGAGACATCCTAGTCATTAAAAAGATAACACATACACAGATCTAGAGTAGGGTTGCCAAATGTCTCTTACCTCCTCGGTGGGGGACCCCAGGCTATCTCCCGGTGCGCATGCGCGCAAAGCGAGCGCCGCACCTACGTCACCCGGATGTGACGTCGCACGCCTGGGGCGGAAATCGGGGCTCGAAAGCGGGGGGAAATCTGCCCCCCGGGGGCATTTGGCAGCCCTAATCTAGAGCAATATAGTGCCCCCCCCCCATGACCAGGCATGCTGAGCTACCTTTACTCCAACACTACCAACATTTATTTCAATACAAGCTTTCGTGAGTCACAGCTCACTTCCTCAGATATGAGTCACCGAGAAAGTGAGCTCTGACTCATGAAAGTTGGTATTGAATATAAATGTTCTTAGTGTTTAAGATGCTATCAGACTTTTGTTGTATTTTGCTGCAACACACTCACATAACTGCCCCTTGCAATCATCCTGCAAACAATATATTACCAATTAATTTTGAAACCTGGATGGGCCAGACTAGCCTAATCTCATTAGATTTCAGAAGCTAAGCAGGGTTAGTACTTGCTTGGGAGACCACCAAGTGGTAAAAAAGGTAAAAAGGATTGCTTTAAGCAGTGGAAAGCTAGTCACAGTGAGGCTGATAAAATGGAACACAGGCTATGGCAAATAAAATGGAAGTCTGTGGTCAGGCAGGCAAAAAGGGAATATGAGGAGCATATAGCAAAAAACGTAAAGACTAACAATAAAACTTTCTTCAAATACATTAGAAGCAGGAAACCAGCCAGGGAGGCAGTGGGGCCCTTGGATGACCAAGGGGTCAAAGGAGTACTGAAGGATGATAGGGAAATGGCTGAGAAGCTAAATGCATTTTTTGCCTCCGTCTTCACTGTGGAAGATGAGAAGTGCTTGCCCACTCCAGAACCACTGATTTCAGGAGGGGTGTTGGAAGACCTGAGTCAGATTGAGGTGACGAGAGAGGAGGTCCTAAAACTGATAGACAACTTAAAAACTGATAAATCACCAGGCCCAGATGGCATACATCCGAGAGTTCTGAAAGAACTCAAATGTGAACTTGTAGATCTCCTGACAAAGATATGTAATCTTTCCTTAAAATCTGCCTCCATTCCTGAGGATTGGAAGGTAGCTAATGTCACTCCCATCTTTAAAAAGGGTTCCAGGGGAGATCCGGGAAATTACAGGCCAGTCAGTCTGACGTCGATTCCGGGTAAATTGGTGGAAACCATTATTAAGGAAAGAATTAGTAGGCACATAGATGAACAAAACCTATTGAGGCAGACTCAGCACGGTTTCTGTAAGGGAAGATCTTGTCTCACTAACCTGTTAGTGTTCTTTGAGGGGGTGAACAAACATGTGGACAAGGGGGATCCAATAGATATTATTTACCTTGACTTCCAGAAAGCTTTTGATAAAGTTCCTCATCAAAGGCTCCTAAGTAAGCTCAAAAATCATGGGATAGAAGGACAAGTTCTTTTATGGATCAAAAACTGGCTAGTTCATAGAAAACAGAGAGTGAGTGTAGGTGGGCAATTTTCTCAGTGGAGGGTGGTAAGCAGTGGGGTACCGCAGGGATCAGTACTTGGTCCACTGCTTTTTAACTTGTTCATTAATGATTTGGAGTTGGGAGTAAGCAGTGAAGTGGCTAAATTTGCAGATGATATGAAGTTGTTCAGGGTGGTGAAAACCAGTGAGGATTGTGAGGCACTCCAAAGGGATCTGTCAAGGATGGGCAAGTGGGCGTCAACATGGCAAATGGGGTTCAATGTGGCCAAGTGCAAGGTGATGCACATTGGAGCAAAAAATCCTAAATATAAATACACATTGATGGGGTCTGAACTGGCAGAGACTGATCAAGAGAGAGATCTTGGAGTTGTAGTAGATAACTCACTGAAAATGTCGAGACAGTGTGTGACTGCAATAAAAAAGGCCAATGCTATGCTGGGGATTATTAGGAAGGGTATTGAAAACAGATCAGCCAATATCATAATGCCCCTATATAAATCAATGGTGCGACTTCATTTGGAATACTGTGTGCAGTTCTGGTCACCACACCTTAAAAAGGATATTATAGCTTTGGAAAAAGTGCAGAAAAGGGCAACTCAAATGATAAAAAGAGTTGGAACACTTTCCCTATGAGGAAAGGTTAAAGCGCTTAAGGCTCTTTAGCTTGGAGAAACAACAACTGAGGGGAGACATGATTGAGGTTTATAAGATTATGCATGGGATAGAGCAGGTAGAGAAAGAGGTACTTTTCTCCCTTTCTCACAATACAAGAACTCGTGGGCACTCAATGAAATTGCTGAGCGGTCAGGTTAGAACGGATAAAAGGAAGTACTTCTTCATCCAAAGAGTGATTAACACATTGGGAGCGGTGGCGCGGGCAGTACAACGCCTGCTTGTAATATCTGTAGAGAACAGCCTCAATGGCTGTTCGAATCCCCACCGCGGTCGGAGTGAGCTTCCGGCCCCCGTCCCAGCTCCCACCAACCCAGCGGTTCGAAAGGTAAAACAAGTAGATAAATGGGTACCTGCCCTAGGTGGCAGGGGGCACCCACCTCCTGGTTCCATGCCAGGAGTGCTGGCGGTAGCGGTGGCGGCGAGGACGAAGACGGAGACGGAGATGGCTGCAGGTTCCTGGTGACCAGACCTGATGGAGGCGGAGTCACGGCGTTGCGAGCGCAGGATGGCGCAGCACGGCAGGAGCCTGAAGGACGTAAGCCGGAAGCTGCAGCCGGAAAGAGCAGTCGCACGCCGAAGACGGAACATCGAGCCTGCCAGAGGTGGCCGCCGGCAACCCCAAAAAGAAGCCAGAACAATACCCGCAGCCCGCCGGAAAAAAGAAGACAGAAACACGCCGCCAGTAAGGGTGTCGATAGGTAGTCCCCCTCCCCTTTGAAATATGTGGCCCTAGGTAGGTTAGCCACTACTACACTAGTAGTACTCTGTAAACCGCTCTAAGACCCGTTAGGGGTCATGGGCGGTATATAAATCCAATGTAAAATAAAAACACATGGAATTCACTGCCACAGGAAGTAGTGGCGGCTACAAGTATGGACGGCTTCAAAAGGGAATTAGTTAAGCATATGGAGCAGAGGTCCATCAGTGGCTATTAGCCACAAGGTATAGATAGGGGCTCTGGGGCAAGTGATGCTCTGTCTTCTTGGTGCTTGGGGGGGGTCAACAGTGGGAGGGCTTCTAGTGTCCTGGCCCCACTGGCGGACCTCCTGATGGCACCTGGTGTTTTTGGCCACTGTGTGACACAGATTATTGGACTGGATGGGCCTTTGGCCTGATCCAATATTGGTGTCTCTTATGTTCTTTCCAAGGAAGCCCAGGGTTGTTATGCAGAGGAGGCAACAGCACACCACCTCTGAACATCTCTGGTCTTGAAAACCCTATGGATCACTGCAAGTTGGTTATGACTTGATGTATAAAGAATTTTTTTTTACACATCTAAACAATTGCTTAAGTTGAGCAACAAAATAACTCACAATTTCATTGGAATTTCAATATCTATAACATTTTAAATATCTAACTGTGGCATCCAATACTTTCTAATATGTCCAAAATGAGTATCTCCAATTATTAAGTCTGTAAATCCTTTGTAATATTTTCAGTATGCACAATAAGTTTTTTAATTAAGTTCAGCAGGGCACAAAAGGCTTACAGCAGAGAAATTCTAATCAAGAGAGGGAAAACTTAATTCAAATCAATGACTTTTAAATAGATTTAAAAACAAGATGCCTGTGCAATGTTTCAACAACTCCTGATGTATACCTACGGAAGGAACCACCAGGGGCTGTTGCTTCCTGGAGCTGGTGCCAGATGTCTCCCCATATGAGGTTGACGGGATTTATGTTTATTTACACCGTGATTTGGATCTTACTGAAAATGAGTTTGATTTCTTTCTGCCCCTGCTGAGAAAACTATTACTTACGAAAACATGTTGGAAGTGCATAAAGTCGGCACATAACCATTTGGACTACATGACAAAGAATGAAGCAGTATCATCTCATGCAACTCTGAGACAGACAGAGTTTATATATGTGTGTGTGTGTGTGTGTGTGTGTTTTCATACTTTATAAACTGCATGTGTTCCATAACTGAACATAGGAATGGCTACAATAGTGTGCTTCTTCCATCCTATTCTCTGCCAACATTGAACAGGTGTGACAGGATGAAAGCAGGCCATTCATGTATCTCAGTTTACATATGTCCTTATACACTAGTGCATGTGAAAATTTAACACAGGGGCTAACTCACATTTTACATGGCTAACAAGTTTGACACATTTCTTCTGGTAGACACAGAAGAGCATGGAGGGGAAATGCCTCTCTGTAAGCATAGGGGGGGACAGAGCAGGCCCTTCTATTCTGCTTGCATTAGTTTAAGAACAGTGGTAAATAAACCGTAATGATTCTCTGCTATCAGATGAGGCACCATTTGAGTCCTTACTGCTTTGTTTTTACAGATACTTTGCCATCTGGTTGCAACATTATTACTGTGATTATACATGCAGAGAGAGCAAAGTAACTTTTCTCCCAGCCCAGACGTGTTCACAGCAGACACAAAATAAACCAAAATCACCAAGGCTGGAAAAACATTTCAGCAAAATCAGCTCTAGCATAAACAAATACTTCTGGGTTAGACTTCACCTCCTGCCTACTCTGAGGTTGCTTTTATCCCACCAGGATCTGAGGGCCTTCATCCATGCTCTGTACACAAGGGAATGAAGGAGAGAGAAGGCGCATGTAAGCACCACAACAAGCCCAGTTTATGCCCATCACAAATAGGAGTTTGTTTGCTCTGCCTGAATGCAGCCTCAACCTTTAGGGTTCCAGTCTCACAATATTTACTGCATCTTCACAAAACACAAATGAAAAAAAAAACAATCAAACTTTTACATTCGGCCCATTTTTATAACAGAAAGAAAGGATGGCAGCAATGAACCCAGCAGAGAAGCTGAGTTGAAATAAGTTTCAAGATTGGAAAATACACAGATGATACAACAATAATAAAAATCTACAGCAGATTGTGTGGAGTTACAGAAGGCTTTCATAATACAGGGAGTGGGCAAGAAAATGGCAGATGATACTCCAGGTGGTAAGTACAGACTGATGCACACTGAAAAGAAAAATAATCCTTACTCAGTTTTAGCCTACTTATTAGCTACTACCACTCAAGAAAGAAATGCTGAAGTCCTTGTGGGTTGCTTGTGCACTAGCAAAATGCACTTCAGTATATAGGACAGGAGACACTAGGAATCACTGGAAGGGGAGGGATGTGAAAACACAACTCCATACAAATGGATACTGTAGTACAGAGTGCAGAACTAGGATTTGGGAGGCCTGGGGTCCAGCTGCCATGCTACCCATAAAGTTTGCTGGGTGACCCTGGGCCAGCTACACACTTTCAGCCTAACCTATTTCAGAGGGTTGTTGTGATGAAGGGAGAACCACTTAACTCTGCCAAGAGCTCCTTGGTGGAAAGGAAGGATAAAAATGCACCAGAAAGATACATACATAGATATAAAGCAAGCAGAAGGTGTGAGAATATAATATCATTACATAAAGTAATACCTGGCTTATCGCTTAGCGAGGGAAAAAGCCGTAGTAGCAGAAAGAGAAAGGACCCCTCCAAAACCCCACAAGGAGGAAAAAAAGAAACCTAAATCCTACAATTCAAAGAGAAGCAGAACCATTTAAAATGTTAATATTCACTCCAATTTTCACAAGTACAGTCACTGTCAGTGATGTAACTGACATAGCCTAAGAAATGCAACATAAGCACTTAGCTTGGGAACTAGAGAGGAAATTGACGAAGAAGGATTCAAACTGCAGCAGTAACAAAATCACCAATTGTCTGTAGGCAGCCAGGGGCTTTTCATTTCAGCTGCTATTTTAGCCAGCGATGACTGCACAATGATGGAACAGTCTTTCAAAGTGCATTTTCCTGGCTCCATTAGCCCTGACAATCTCTTCACAGCGGTTCTTTCCCACTATTGGCTTGTGACAGCCAGTCATTAGCTCAGTGACACTGGTTACAATGAGAGATGCCAGAATACAAAGTCCAGGAGTGGCTATCTTCGGCATCTTGTTCTTTGCAGGCAGAACTACAGGAGATGGGAGCCCTGCCGAGTGGTTATTTAACACAGGATGCTAATATTTATGGAGTTTACATTGCAATGCACACTAGAAATACTGCATAAACACTGAAAGATACCCTCCTCAAATGGGGACCACCAATTTACCCAGAGCATCAAGCCGAGTACAAAGTAGAGGTTAAGTCAGATCCCTCAAACATTCCCTTGACCCAACATCTGCTGTTGTAACATCCATTTGACAAGATGTGAAGTACTGTGGCTGAGACATAAGCAAGTTGCCCCCAAATATAAGGTACAGGTGGGGTCTGAGCCCCAAATATCAACTAACCAAAGCATTATTTATTCAATTAATTCACCCCCACACTCTTTACCTACCCAGATCAATAACACCCTACAATCAGATAAGGCACAGAAATATCCAATTATCCTGCTTCCAACAAGCAGATTATCTTAGATCCCTTGAAATCTCCAAATAACGGAGAATCTTTACCCTTGCTTGCTCTAACGTTCTACGCTCAGCCCTCCTGGAAGGCAGATACCATCACGTCCCACTCCCTCAACAGCTCTGCCCATGCCATGCAGGGAAAGTAGAGTCTATCAACCATGTTCTGCTGCACCGCCCATTCTACAATGACATCCGATCTCAGTACGTAGCCCCAATCCTATCAACTCTACCAGGAAAATCTGAACAACTTTACATCTCCTTCCTTCTTGCAAATTCCTCCCAGGAGATTACAAAGTAGCTAAATTTTGCCTTCGGGCTTGTGGGATATGTAAGTGGCTGACCGAGTCTTAATAATAACCTGACAGAGGAAGGCACCACCTCTCTGTCCACTCACAACCAGCGCTGATTGTTGCACTGCCCCTTATTTTATTCTTTATTTTTCATCTTATTTTTATTTTTTATCTTTATCCTTATTATTACTGATCTCGTAACAAAATAAACTTGAACAGAACTGTACCTACCCAGATCATCCCTAATCAATTTTGCTTCAGTTTATCTACTTTAAGTTCATCTTACTCAGATTTCTCAAGACATCTCCAAATAAGTTCCTCCTAAATTACACCCCACCCCCATGAATCTCCCTGCAGATAACTTCATGGATTTTTATAGAAATCTTGCCATCTTTTGCCTTAAGACGGTGGTGCCCTCTCTTTCCATCCATCCCCCACTGGACAAATCCAATTTGTTATTTCGCTGAATAATTTCTATACTATAGATTTGGCATTTTAAATAAATGTCATATTTTTGGCTGAAAAACAGAGTTGTTCAGAGTTGTTCAGCATATTCCAGACAATGCATCTGATGCCAAAAATTTCACATACAGTGTTACAAAATACTGCATCAAAAATTACCGCATTTCACTCAGCTGCAGCAGTCACCATGAAAGGGGGCACCGAGAGCAATCCTAAACAGGTCTACTCAGAAGTAAGTCCCATTTTATTCAATGGAGGGTATTCCCAGGAAAGTGTTCTTAGGGTAGCACTGACAAGCACACAATCTTTTCCTTACATATTGCAGATGGATTTAGTATCATTATTTACTTTATAGTCCAGCATCCTCACTAAGACTCAAGGCTGATTACAGTGCAGATAGCATCAACCAACCAATGAACAATGAAATCAGACTAGGATTACAGAATCAGAGAACAATGCAAACAAACTATTGAAGACAAGGTATACTATAAACAATGTAGAAAGTCGATTACTATGTACAAGACAACACAGTAAAAGCAGGTAATACCTATAGTAATAATTGCAGAGGATTACAACCCTATTTCATTAGAAGGAGCCCTCCAGGACTGTTCCATCCTATTACAGTTCTAATCTCTCTTTTAAGATGGCCCCCTGAACATTTCTTTTGCACATTCTGCAGAATGACAGAAGTGTGGAGGCCTTTCTGTCCTCCTCAGGCAGGCCATTTGACAAGCTGGGAGTCACCACATAGAATACACATGAGTGGGCAGCCACCAATCCTGCCCATTTGCTGAGTGGCACCTTTAGGCTTTGCCCAGATGAGTGAAACTGCCACAGCAGAGCACAGCAGGAGAGGCAGTCATGCAGATATGTGGATCCAGGGCCATTTAAGGGCTTTGTAGGTAATAGTCAGAACCTTGAACTGAGCCCACTAACTGATCAGTAACCAGGGCAGTGTCTGCAGAATGGTTGTGACCAGTGCTCCCTCTAAGCTTAGTATGAGCTAGCTCACAGTTTTTTAGCCTCCGGCTCACACATTTTTGTCTTAGCTCAGGAAGGATGGCTCCTGAGCAAACTAATTTATGCAGTAGCCACAACTGTAATACCAGACACTCACAAAGTAAAATTTTTGCTCACAAGACACAACAGCTTAGAGGGAGCACTGGTTGTGACATGCATGTTCTACCTATCGCGAACAATAACTGGGCTGCCGGGTTCTGCACCAATTGGAACTTGAGTTGTCTTTAAGAGCCGGACCTCAAGTAGAGTGCATTTATAATAGCCTAGCTTCAAGGTAACCACAGCATGGATCCATGTAGCCAGATAAGCCAAGTCAAGGTATGGGGTCACCTTTTGGACTAAAAGAAGCTGGTTTTTCTATCAGAAAGTTACAATCATAGTACAGTGCACAACAACTAAGTTGTTCATTACATTCTAATCATTTTAAATGTTTGCATGAAATTCAATTTACTACAGTTCCTTAAGTGTAATTCATTTCAACTGTCCCTAGGTCATTGCAGAGTTAGAAACCGGTGCACGACTTACCCATTTTTACTGAATACTCGGAGCCACACTTGAAAATTTGGCCCCAACAGGCACAAGCAGTGCAGAGTAGTGAATGTAGAAAGGAGAACTGCAAATAAGAAGGTCTCAAGTACTGATCTGAAAAAGAAGGGATGCAGGGGAAAAAAGTTATACTGATTTCTTTAGAAAATTTGTATGTTGCCACTTTTGGAGGTAAAAAATGATACACTAAAACCATAAAACAAAATCATACAAACTACCAGTACTGAAACAAGCCATAAAATAAATTCAGGGTGTAAAAACAACTTTCAGTAGCCTAAAATGATATCCCTAAAGGAGTCTTCAGGTTAAAAGTAGACCATAAAAAAGCTAAAAATATTATATAATCTCCTCGTTAACCTCTGTAAAAAGAAATGTTTTTGCCTGGTGTCTAAAGGACAGTAAAGAAGGCATCAGGCAAGTCTCAAGGCAGAGGCCATTCCAAAGGCATCATGCCATTGCTGAAAAAAAGCCTTGACTTTGGTTGCCATCCATCCCCGCAGGACTGTCTCAGCAAACCCAATGGACAGCTAATTACAAGGAGTCATTACACTTATGATTCTTTGATTCCAGAACTTCTACAATATAGGGAAAAGAGAAGCACAGGAGGCAACATTAAAGGCAAAGAAACAGTAAGGTATTAAATCAGTGCCAGGAACACTTCTTGTATTAATTTTTTTTTACCCAAAGATCTATTCATTTACATTCCAGCTTTCACTACTATTTTCACTGCAATCCTAAAGAGAATTACAGGGCATAGTGAAGATACAGAAAATGTCCTGGTTAATATGGGTAATGAAATGGCATAAAAGATGCAACAGTTCTGAGAAGAATGGGATTTGGTTCAAAAATTCCTAGGACTCAAAATTCTCTTATATCATTGAAAGGTTCTTTGCCCTTGTATAAAGTGTTGTGGTTTCTTCCTTTTTCCAATACAAATTACAAGTGATTGTACTAACACCATCTGGTAGGCTGCAACTGTTTTACAGTCCGATATTAAGCAGAAGTATAAATCCACTAAAGTCAATGGGCTGAGAAGGGAGTAACTCTGCTTATGACTGCAATGCTAACTGCTTTACCCTCATTTACCAAATAGTTTCAACTCTATTCCTAATTTTTTCTAAATTTTGTTTTATTAATGGACTAGGAAAAAGGCCCATTGTGGAAATAAATACAACGGCCTCTAGAAAGAGGCTCTGGGCGGGTGCCCCAACCTTGGACACTCAGTGTCAATTTGCTGTGGCGACCTCAGCAGGGTATAATGACACTGAGTCCACCATTTTCTCCAGAGGAACTGATCTCTGCCACCTAAAGAACAGTTGTAATTTTGAGTGATCTTCAGCCCTCACCTGGAGATTGGCAACAATGGTTCCCCAGAAGGGAATAGTTGGTTTGGAGGGTGGAGTCTATGGCTTTGTACCTGTCTGAGGTCCCACGCCTCCTGAAACCTCACCCTCTCCAGGCTCCATCCCTCACATCTCCAGGAATTTCCCACCTGGAGTTGGCAACCCTATCTCCTTCCCAGCCAATCATCAACCTACCTTTATTTCCCCCTCACTCTTCAGCTTTCCACCCCCCACACCTGCAGCCTCTCCCGTGCTCTGAAGCCCTGACTGCTACGTCACATTGGCTGTCATACGGGGGCCACCTAAGCAGCATATAAGGATACAGAGCCCACCATTTTCTCCAGGGGAACTGATCTCTGCCATCTGGAAAGCAATTGTAATTCTGAGTGTTCTCCAGCCCTCACCTGGAGATTGGACACATTTTACCTCAGAACAGCAAACTGTTTAGAATGTTAGAGGCAAAAGCCAATCAAGTCGCATATGCAGACGACCTCTGTGTTCCGAGGCAAAGGCCAATGAGGCTGTATATGCAAATAATCTCTGTGTTCTGACTGGCTATGGGGGGGGGAGAGGAACCGCAAACTGTTTAGAATGTTGGAGGCAAGACTCAAGCAATGCAGCCAGTGGATAGGGACAGATTCTGAGTGACACACCAGGGCGCCAACCAATTCCGGCGCATGTGGAATGCTCTAGAGAAGTGCCACGACCATTCGGCTTTTATATATAAGGGAGATGGTCTTGGTCATTAACTATGTTAATAAAGGTGTTTTGTATACCAATTTTTCAGTTCTTCCCTTTTTCTCTTCTATGTTCTCTTTTTTAAGCTTTCTTTATACAAATAAAAATAATTTTATGTACCGTGAAACACAGCTTTCCAGTTTTAAATACTGCCCTTGGAAAAGAGTAAGTATTTGTGGAGGGACAGCTCTTCTGGTCTCTGCAGCCTTCTACTGCAGAGCACTCTGCTAACTCAGCAACGCACCCACTTAAGAGAACGGCCAACCATGTAATGCTAGCTTCTCCAGATTTTTTCTCTCTAAATAAACCACTGATTTATGGTACTTCATTATAGCTCACATTTAAAAAAAAAAAGTTTAATTAAATGCCCAATTCCAAGTATGTTTGGTCACAAGTAACTCCCATAGTTCTCACTGAGATAGTAAACCTGTGCCTGGGCTGAACCACATCAGACTGAAGGTAGGGGGCCCAAATGGCCAATTCTTCTTCAGTACAAAAAATTCTGCCCACAGAAATATGGCAAGCAAAGTGGTTCTAGCCAGGCTTGTCACCAACAAGTTCCTTTTCTATGTACAGGGACTTTTTAAATAAAAGGGAAGAACATATAATTATGTGAGTCCCAGACAACTGTTTGCCATCTCAGCAAAGGCCACTGTTCACCAGGATTTACTTGCAAGCAAGTGAGTACAGGATCCCTTCTTTAAGGGCAGGTATGCAAATCATTAGACAAAACAGTAGGATATATATTTGATTATTGAAGTGGCATTTTTAGAAACTTACTCAATTAACGGTGCTCCATAAAGAACAATGATTCCATGAAATAAGATACAAGACGCAAAGTAGTACACACAGCATCTTATAAACTTTGCCACCTTTTAAACAGAGAAAAATTTACATTAAGAACAGAGGAAAAACCCTGTGACATGATTAGTTTTAAATATATATTTTTCTACTAACATTCCACTATGTGGATGCTGGCAAGAATGAACCCAAGGACAGCACAGATGAGTATTATCCTTGGATTTATACCCCCGCCCTTCACTCGAAGTCTCAGAGCAGCTTACAATCTCCTTCCTTTCCTCTCCCCACAACAGACACCCTGTGAGGCAGGTGGGGCTGAGAGAGCTGAGAGAACAGCTCTGAGAGAACTGTGACTGACCCAAGGTCACCCAGATGGTTGCATGTGAAGGAGTGGGGAATCAAATCCGGTTCTCCAGATTAGAGGCTGCTGCTCTCTTAACCACTACACCAAACTGGCTCTCAGTTGGAGCCAACTGAGTAGCTCAAGAGTGTATACTGGCATAAGAACATAAGAACATAAGAGATGCCAATGTGGGATCAAGCCAAAGGCCCATCCAGTCCAACACTCTGTATCACACAGCGGCCAGAACTACCAGTGCCATCAGGAGGTCCACCAGTGGGGCATAACCATGCACGTTATTGTAATATGGGGCATGATGCAGTCAGAGCTGACCACTTTTAAAGTTCCATAGGTTTCATCTGGAGAAATTTAAGCATGTTCATACGCTTCCCACAAGTGAATAAAACTTTATTCTTGATTATGTCGAGATGTTTTATAACAAGGGGGAGGGAACAACCAAGCTAAGGGCACTGCTTCTTAAACAGCTAAACCAGTCTTCTAGAGCTGGAATGCTATGTTAATCGTTTCTAAGATGACAAACAAGTTGAGTATTATTTGCGGGGCTCAGATATGATGTTTCCCAGCCCCAAACCTTAAGGTCCTTTTGAGACTGTGAGTGGAAGAAATCAAACATGTGAACTTATGAAAGCAAAGCTCGCATTGTTGAATGTCAGCCCCTGCAACCTACTCCAGAGAGCAATGACATTGACTACTATTCATCTGTTTTCATTTCAAGAAAGAAAAATCCTAGTCTTTATATGACAAAAATTCCAAGGGAAAGTATGATTGCATAGGGTAGTAGTTAAGAGGATAAGCCCAGAAATCTCCAACTGAAATCTGATCTCAACAGTGAGCTCATTAGAAAACAGAAGACAAGCCTTGCCAACCCATCTGGTCTATCTTACATAAGTATTACTAAAATAACTTACATAATATACTTTAAACACTCTTTAAAAGACTTGAGATGCTCCAAAGAACATCATCACTGTCTCTAAAGAACAAAGCAGCTAGCCCCTGCGTGGATGACAGGAGCCGATCCAGGAGCCAATCCTCATCAGGAAACTCCCCAGCTATCTCAAAAATATGACATTGAAAATGAGCCAAAAGCCCCCCCCCCAAAAAAAATCCAGCCCAATAAGGTCTGAGTATGTCCTTGGCATACATAATATTGAGAACATCAAAAGTCAGTTACAGGGAAAACATAAGAAAAAGGGAGTTTATAAAATAAAATCCTGGAGAGAGACCTCTGGGGTTGTTGCTTCCCCCGCCCCCCCCAAAAAAGTATAACTGTCCCTGGCATTCACTGCAGGCCCCAAGCTTGTTCCTTCTCATAGCAAAAGCAAGCCGCTCATGCTGATCAACAAGACTGCAAAACAGGGCCAAGAGGATTTCTGAATACCTAGGAGAATCCCAAGTAAGCAGAAAAATACTGCCCCCCTCCACGCAAAAGAGATGGTCAGAATGACTGTACACATATGCTTTCCTCTGCAGTCACTGAACTTAGGTAAAATCCAGACACAAACCTTCAAAGGACAGGTGGCCATTATACTGAAGGGCAACTGCTTACTTCCCCTCAGCCTAGGGCCTAACAGAAGGAAGAGAAATTGGGTTGAAGGATATACCTCCTAACCCCAATTTTACCCAGAGCTCTCCTTTACATACCCATGCTGCTAAAGGAAGACTTAGGGCAGCCAGCCCGGAACCTGATTGCTGTGTAGTTCTGCTTTGGGATAGCTGGACAACCAAACAGTAGTGCTATAGCTTTGGAAATATACAAAACTCATACTTGAAGCTACCAGTGAGCCCCCCAAAAATAGCTTAGCCATCCGTGCTTCAATTCTCCTGTTTCAACTGCATGAAGTGCACAACAAGATGCTAATAGTAGTACTAGACTTTCAGCTGGGTAATACCCCATAACATTTCGTTCTATAACAAGTACATGGATACTTATTAGTATCCATATCATACTAAGAATTACATTAAAACAGGATTCAGTCTTACCTTGTGGACAACAGAGCTTCTTTTCATAGATGAATTTGGTTTAAGGGTAAGATACAAAGTTATGTTGACCGTACCAACACTTGCTGAACAGATGCACAACCATATCAGATGTGTTCCCAAGACTGAGAAGTTCTTCAAAAACAGTGAGGGAATGAGAGTTGTTAAAATAATGGAAGCTATACAGATAGCATTAGCAGAAAGCAGTCTCTTTATTTCTATATGTCTCATGGTGTTCTTTCTTCAGCTTTCACCTGTTGAGAAGCAAATTAATAATGTACCAACACATACTGAAGAGCAATACTCCTATAAAACATTCTAACACAACTCTAGCAAAATTCCGAACAATGACAGTATCTATATATCTAATACCGAAAGGCGCCCCCTGCGTGCGGATACCTAAATCCGCACATCGGGGAAAAAAGGGGGGGGAAGCCAGTGTACAATGCAAGAAACAAAAAAGAACACCACTGGCAAAAAATAACTCACAAGCAAATAAGCAAGTATATAATGATCAAATAAGCATAACAGCAAGTATAATGTAAATTAAATAAGCATAACAACGTATGATATAAATCAATTGGGCAAAGTGCAATAATAAATCATAATAGAAACAGTCACAGTCTTCTCCAGCATAGAGTCCAAATTGGAGTGCCAATCATCAAATTTTCTGAGCCATAAAAAGCCGACGCGTAATCCTCCTTGAATTGACCATTCTGGCTTAGTATATGCCAGCTTTTGAGACTGGGTCCCATTACAGCCATATTTGAATAAGAATAATTCGAAACGCGGCTTCAGGCATCCGGATTACCCGTCGGCTTTTGATGGCTCAGAGGCCTTTGATGGCTCAGAAAATTTCATGATTGGCACGCCAATTTGGACTTTGATATTGCCTCTATGCTGAAAAAGACTGTGACTGTTTCTATTATGAATTATCATTGCACTTTGGCAGATTGATTTATATCATACTTGTTGTTACGCTTATTTGATTTACATTTTGCTTGCTGTTATGCTTATTTGATCATTATATACTTACTTATTTGCTTGTGAGTTATTTTTTGCCAGTGGTGTTCTTTTTTGTTTCTTTCAAACCCATCACAGGCATTCTGCAGACCTGTATCGACACCAAAAGGTCCAGATGGATCAGTACCTTGAGTGTGTGGGCATTTCTGATTTCCCGTATTGTCGGCCGATTACTCCCAGGAGAACGCTACAGAGAAGTCATTGATGAATGTCTCTGGGAGCAGCTGGCACTGAGTCAATCGAAAATGTTGTCGGCATTTGCCGGACGCAGCAATGCCTTTGAGAGTCGTATTGCTTCCTCCTCTGCCTCATAAGTGTAGAGGTCCCTCCCCCACCGCGAGTATCATGGGTCCCGCCCCTTGTGTTATTCTAAACTGCTACATGAAATTCTAAATTGATTCCCAAGTTTAAACCCATGCCACCTCCAGCAAAACAATGCTAAAACAGAGGCTGAAATCCTATGCATACTTATTTGGGACTTCAGTGAGACCTGAGTACAAGTATCACTTATTTATTGGATTTCTAGACCACCCTTCCCCAGATAGGGCTCAGGGTGGTTTACAACATTAAATGAATAAATCATTCATGTATAACTTGTATCAGTTAAAAAGAAAGGACTACTGTTGGAGAAAGGATCCGGACAACTGGTCAGAAACAATAAAGCTTTTCTTGTATGCTTAGCGAACAATCCTATAGCTTCCAGTGAGAGACCAAAGTTTTTACTTCAGAGCTTGTGGAAGTAACTTATTAAACCTGCTACCACACAAGACAATAAAAAGTCTACTGTTGTTTTGACCCTGCCATATTTTGTAAAACAAGGAGTATCAAACAATTAAACATACACTTTTTTTTTTCAAAGTTCAAATTTTATTAGTATTTCAACTTTATTTTATTGTTACAAAGATGAAGATGAACAAGGCTAATGGACTGATGATTCATTATGAAGTCAGAAGCTTGGGGCTTTACTTTTTTTGACTATGTGTGGCGCTTCACTGCATCTTCTCTCCAAATAGCAGCCATTCCCTTCTGCTACCCGTCTCTTAGAATGTTGTTCACAGAGAATTTATTTTCCCCCAACGTATCACTTTGAAAGCAGTGTGTTAAAATCATTTGTTCAAGCAGTGTGTTAAAAGCACTATCTTCCTGATCAGAAGCATCTGACCCTGGTCTTCCAGTGCAAATGGTGCAGGCAGAAAAATCAAGGATGAGGCAAATGTGGGCACAGAGATTTCTAGCCCTTACTTTTGATGTGAGAACACAATATTTTCCAAAACACTAAAAAAGTCATTATACAAATACCAGTATAACAAAATACCAGTATAACAAAACTTGAAGCCTAAGTATCAAAAACTCCAGTACAGGTTATTTCTTTTTCCCTTTTGAAGACTTTGTAAATAAAGCAGGGTCAATCTCGCTTCTAGTCAGACCTCTCACTGAGAAAAGCCTTGCTGCTCTTTCCTGTAATGTGCCCCCACATTTTAGTCCCAAAGCCATCAGTTCAAGTTTCAGCTTTTCTAACCCAAGGGCTTCCAGTTCAGTTACAGAGTGGAATTCCAGCAGATTTATTGTTGCAGTTTCGCAGTCTTGTAGCTGACTCACAGCTTGCTGAGATTTTGAGGTATCTGCTTGCTCTCGTTCCGTCAGGGTCTGGGCTGCTTCACAGTTCTCATCAGCAGCAGTTCCACTGCTAGGCAACTCCTCTACCAGATCTTTCCCAGCAGGCTCCATTTCCTCTTGTGACTTCTCTGCAGTGTCAGAGACTGAACTGCAACTTATGGAATCCTCTGAACCACAAGGCCACTGTCCTGTGCTTGGAGCCATTTTGAAATGGTCGCTAGTTGAAGCCTTGCAACCTCCTGATGTAATAGGGGCTTCATCACCTTCACTGTCACTGCTGTCTAGAGACCTATCAGGGTCTTCCAATCCTTCCATCCCCAGCCAAAGACATCTTTTCTTCTCAGGTGTTGCCCCATTTCCAGACGCCTTTGGGCGCTTTCGATTTTCAGTGCTTACCGGTGACACCATCTTGCTAGAAGATGCTTGCATTCCTTTAAGGACAGAGTCCTCCAGCCTCTCTGCCATCTCATGACACTGCTGCTGATAGTCTGGATTAGTGAAAAAGTGCTTTGGCTCAGCAAGTTTGCGTTTCAGCCTTTCTAGGCGCCTTTGCTCCTTTTCTGCTTCACGTTCTGCTTGCTGCTTCACCCATTCAGCCATTGCTTTTTCTTGGTTGACATCTCGAAGCCTCCTTCCACTAAGATCTCTGCAAGCTTCTCGGTTGGTTGTTTTTTCAATCTGAGCACCAAGTGCTCGCAGCATAGATCCAAAACCTCCCTTTCCACCACACAGTCTGGGTTCCAGACTGTAGACAGCTCCATCCTGCAGTACATCTTCAGAATTAACACATCGGCCATTACACTTGACATAGAAGTGGTCTTTTTCAAATCCCCAGTGCCTCGCAACGGGCGCACAGCAAACTCCGCACTGAACCATCTCCAGTCGGTAGCAACACCAACTCCGCTCTAGAAGCCAACGGATCCCTCACTAGCAGCGCCATTTCTGTCTTCTGCTCGTTTCTTTTACGGAAGAACGCAAGCGACACCAAGCCAGTGACACCGGCGCGCACTATTGACGCAAGGAAACAAACAGGAAGTAGGACATTAGCAGATCTACTAATCTACTAAAAAAAAACATACACCTTAACATTTTTCGTACTCATCTTCTGAAATATGGAACCAATTCATTGCAAAAGATCACACAATCCTAACAGATGAACAACATTCCAAATAAAACCCAGAATCTCAAAAGCAGCCATTACAGGCCTACGGAGCCTCTTCCATCACAGACTGCAGCCACTACCCCATCTAGTCCCACTCCATCACTATGTCTTTTTCCAGTCCTCACCAGCTCCCCACAGTTACACTTCTCTGCTTTGGAGGGAAGCCAGCATGGCATAGCCTGATTTCATCAGATCTCAGAAGCTAAACAGGGTCAGTATTTGGAAGGGAGACCTCCGAGGAAGACTCTGAAGAGGAAGGCAATGGCAAACTATTCTGCTCTTGCTTCTTGCTTAACTTGAAAGCCCCTTGCTAGGATTGCCCTACGTCGGCTGCAGCTTGGCAGCACTTTACACACACGTGACAGTGTTTTTATAGCAGTACCACAGTGACATATCGTAGCCAGAACTAGAGGACCTGCAACCACTGGAAGCAGGAAGTGCACAGAACAGGCCTGGCAAGGCATGACAGGAGAGACAGGATGGCTTTATATTTTAACGTAGTAACACTGGCATCATATAGTTAAATACTTCCAGTAAATACACATTTTATCTCAGAGTGTAAGCATGTTTACTCCATTTCTATACGCACTTACTAGAGTGCAAACCCCTACAAAGTCAGTGTGACTTATTCTTAATTCAACATGAGCAGGTTGGTCTCAGCCCCAACTACTTGAGAGTTAACGCTTAACTCAGGGGACCTTCCTTTTGAATAAGCATCTAGGAGACTGGGATGCTAGGATGCAGCCCCCGCATAATCTCAAAAGGCAACGTACTAAAACTAAGGACAGCGATTGCCCATAGGGAATACATGAGTGCCTATAGAGAATAATGGAGAGTAGGCTTGCCTAGAGGGGATAGTGCAGTACATAATTGCCAACAGAGAATCCAAAATTGCCAATAGAGAATCCATGACTGCCCATAGAGAATAATGGAGAGGTTGCTTGCCCATAGGGGATAATGGAGTACATAATTGCCAATAGAGAATCCATGACTGCCCATAAGGAATAATTGAGAGGACGCTTGCCCATGGGGGATAATGGAGTACATAACTGCCAATACAGAATCCATGATTGCTCATAGGGACATAATTGCCAACAGAGAATCCATGATTGCCCAAAAGCAAGATTTTAGGGGCTCTATTAAAAACTTATGGCCGCTGTCGGCGGCAGCTGCAACGGCCACCGGGGGGGGGGGGGGGAAACGTTCGCCCTAAGGGGTAAGCGCTAGGCCGTAAGGCTCTCCTTCGTCCATCTTACCTGGCGTCTTCCACGAGCTACTGGGAGGAGTTTCCCCCACCACGTTCATGAGTCACCAGGAGACAGACTCTGCTTCCCTTCAACAACAAACCAACGCTGTCACTACGCCTACCGCTGCGTTCAACTTAAACGTCATAAAACTGACATTGGGCGACCACCAATCGGGTAACCCATGAGGCCGACTCTTTGAGCAATCTCTACCAATAGGCCCCGGAGGGGGCGGAGCATCCGCCTGGAAACTAGGAAACGGAACAAGGTGACTGGCTTTCTCCGGAAGTTGGAGCACAGGTTTGTTGTTGACGAGTTTTCAAGTCGGCGGTCTCCGCTTTGGAGTGTGGGGTTCGTCGCGGGTGATTTCGCCATGGTGTGCGAGAAGTGTAAGTTACTCGCACGTTAGAGGGGTAGGAGGCAGAAGGAACGGGGGTCCTTTGGGGGTGGGCGTGACGTAATAAGGGGCGGATGCTGTTGAAAGAATCGGAGGAATTTTCTTTAAGAGAAGTAGTCGTTAAACGCTTCTCTTGACGCGTTGACCCACCCCCCACGGTAGTCTCCTATGTCTCTGAATGATGAAGTGCTCCTGCTTTGGTTCCTAGGGTTGTCAACTGAGTTCCGAAGTTCCTGGAGATTTTGGGAGTGTAGTCTGGAGGAGGCGGGGTTGGGGAGGGGAGGTACCTTGACAGCGTATAAAGAGTCCACCTCCCAAGGTGGCCATTTTCTCCAGGTGAGCTAATCTTGATCGCCTGGAGTTCAGTTGTAATCCCAGGTGGTCTCCAGCTACCACCTGGAGGTTGGCAACCCTACTTTGCAGTCACCCTCTGTTGTGGACAAAACGATTCTGCTTGGTCTCTGTATTAAGTGGGCCTGGTACAGTCTGTTGTTCTAGATCCAGAAGTGTAGGAGTCCTAGAGGAGCTTGCCCATTGCAGCCATTTCTGAATCACTGTTTTGAACTTGACTCTTTTGAATCATCCCCTGCTGGAGTGAGAGATAACTGAGCCACTTATGTCTCTGAACAGAATTCAAACCCACTGCACTTCTGCAATTCAGAGTCAGGCATGTCCAAATCAGTAACTCATGCAGAATCATAAAGACACAGGCTCCTCTGAGGGCAAGCAATTCTTTCACATTCTAAAAGTAAACCCTTTTGAATGGTTGTTTCCCATTTTAATTCAAGGAAGGGAGGGAAAGGCTATGCAGAATTTAGGAAACTATGCCACAGAGAATGTTGAGGAAGGAGAGGCCACTAATGTGAGATAGAGTAGGGTGGAATTGTTATAGTGGTGCAAGAGAGGTGAGATGGGGAGAACTTTTTGTTTCCAGGTGGACTGAGTGTTAATGCTCAGCAGTGGTAGGGCCAGTTGACCTATTGGGCTGTTACGTATCTGCAATAATGGTTAGTACTTATATAGTTATTTTTTAGGTTATTCAAAGTTATCAAGGTTGGTGACTCTTGTTCTCACCATATCATATATGAGGGGCTAGGACAGAGTACTTTGCCTAAGGCCACCTAGTTAATTCATTGTAGAGAAAAGATCCTGGGAGGGTTTTGATGTATGACTCAATCTCTTAGTTACTGTGCTGTACCAGCTCTCAAAAAACTATTAGAAATTCAGAGGTGGGAATTGAACCTACAGTTATAGAGAGACAAACTTGAGAGCAGTGATGGTTTAAGCCATTCTCTGTTTGACGCACACACAGACACTTCTGTGGCATTTGACTGATGCTGCCTCTTTTTGGTTAATGTTTGTACATTTATTAGAATGTTTATACCTCACCTTTCCTGTTGGGCCAAGGCAGCTTGAAAATAATAACAAAAACATAACAGATTAAAACCAAATGATCTCCTTCCCTTCTACTACTTATACCTTCTCAAAAACTCTGGCAAACAAGCCAAGCCCTGCAGCTGCTCCTAAGCATATCTAACAAGGAGGTTCTCTCAGTAATGTTTACATATTAAGTTATAACATTATTCACAGTGTAAGTTCTTCATATACAGCTCTAAATGGAGGCAGGTTAGTTGTGAGCTCCTGAAAATAGATACTATTTGGGGTGTGGCATACAAAGGATACACTAAGATTTGATTCTCTGTGAGACAGATGCTAAACCCACGGTTTATCTTCTTGAATCTTTGATAAGCAGCCATTATGCAGAGCAAGTGTGACTCACTTGTAAACCATATTGGCATAAAATACTGAAGAGCTTACCTTGTTCTAAAAAATCAGATTTTAATAGTTAGAGGCTGGTTCATCCACAGTATATTTTTCATCCACGTGACCAGTCTTGGTTTTTTCTGGGTAAAAGATGGCAGCAGGCATTCCTTTGATAACCAAAGAGGGAGAAAATGCAGATATGATCATAGGAATTTCTGCTGATTGTATCTTTTGCTTAGATCTGCATAGCCTACTCTAAAACATCATAATCTACAGATGTCTCCTTTTTTAAAAAAAAATTCACAATCTTATGTATGTCCTCTGTTCCACTTAATCAGTGTTTATGCAGTCTTATGATTTAGAGTCATCTGCGTTTACTAAAGTAAGCCCTACTCTGATCATTAGAGTTTATGCTTAGGTAATTAAGCGTTCCGTGCGCCTTGGTGTTTAGTCATGCCGGCCACATGACCACGGAAATGTCTTCGGACAGCGCTGGCTCTTCGGCTTGGAAACGGAGATCAGCACCGCAACCCTAGAGTCGGATACGACTGGCTTCGATCAAGGGAACCTTTACCTTTAATAATTAAGCGTAGGACTGCAGATTTAGTGTTGTATGCATGTTTCCTTCTAACTAAGGTTTCTTTCTAACTAAGCAAGTGTGGGATCAGCATTATGCATAGATGTCTTTCAGTGCTTTGGAAGGGGAAAAAAGCATTGTTTTCACTGGAAGGCTTAGGACTGGAGCAGTCAATTTGTATAAAAAGTTGGTTTGTGTTCCTAATGTTTAGATAGCAGACTTGTTTTTGCTAGTGGGCGTAATAAAATCTGTTACTTACTGTGAGTATATTATGTTCCTAAGGAATGGACTTTTATTACTTCTGTATTTCTGTGCTGCTTCACAGGTGAGAAGAAACTTGGCACTGTAATTACACCTGATACATGGAAAGATGGTGCACGAAACACTACAGGTATTTTTAAACATATCTATTGCTACAGTGTTTGTGGCTTATATATATTAGGAAAGTTTTGTGTTTGCTACTGAGATCCATAAGCCTGAAAAACGGTGGTTGGTATTTAGATTTTTACTTTAAAATGCTTTTCTTCAGTATCTTAACCTATTGCATGATATCAGTACTCAAGTTCCACTCCTTGTATATGATTGCCTAGTTTGTTGTGTAGTTCCTGAATTTTTATGCACAATAAAGCCCTTGCTGCTGAAAGACAATCATATATGTGTGTAGATCCCAGGTTAGCTTTATACCTGCTCTTAACACTGAGGGAAAGTGTATAGGAACTCTAGTTGAAAACAATGTACTTATGAAGCTTGTTTAAAATAATCTGTGTAATTTCATATATGGAAATCAATGAACCTACTTTAAAGCACCTTGCAATTTCAGCAGTATGTATAGAGTTTACTGGCTTATCCATAGAACTCTGCCACTATTTCTCAATCTTTTGATGCATAAGGAACAAATTTTCTTTTGTGGTTAAAATTGGAGTTTCATATTATATTTGAGCAGCTCAAAGACCCATGTCAACAGTTAGAAAACCCACTTAATATTGCCTTGCAATGTCCTGCCTTCCATATGCCCAGTCAACTGGATTCATGGATTGTAGGACAACGATGATGCTCCTGGATAATGAAGGGAAGGATCCATAGCTTGGTTGAATACAGTTACACTACAGTTTGGTGTAGTGGTTAGGAGTGTGGACTCTAATCTGGGAGAACTGGGTTTGATTCTCCACTGCTCCACGTGCAGCTGCTGGGGTGACCTTCGATCAGTCATCAGTTCTTTCAGAGCTGTTCTCTCACGAGCAGTTTTCAAAAGAGCACTCTCAGCCCCACCTACCTCACAGGGTTTCTGTTGTGGGGAGAGGAAGGGAAGGTGATTGATTGTAAGCTGCTCTGAGACTCCAAGTGAAGGACGGGGTATAAATCCAATCTCTTCCTCCTCCTTAAACCGATATATCTGGGAAAGGTTCTGGCTGAGAAGCTGTTGCTGATCAGAGCAAATAGTACAGGGCTAGGTGGACTACTGGTGTGACTAGATATAAGGCAGCTTCATACATCCATGTGTGACATTTCTAGGATTCCCTTGTGCGCATCTATAGTGCAGGCTGATCATGGTCTATTTGTATTATTTCCTTTGGGTTGCTGTTGCTGCTCATATGGTGGCAGAAACTAACACTAAGTGCCATACCAAGCTCCATCCAGGCATAAAATGGTGGATGCAACTGACATTGTGGTTTAAATTTTCAAGAAATGCTTTGGCTCCTCTTGTTCTGCATTTTCATCTGACTGTATACTCAGTTTCATGTTCCTGTTACTTTCTGTAGCTTTACGGGGTCAATAAATCTCTGAGTTTCATCTAAGCCTGTGGTTATAGGTCACTTGTGTATGGTTCTTCTGATTGCTGGTCTTGTTGAGGGTCCACCACTACCCAGAACCCTTAATTTAGCTGGATATTGGCAGCAAATTTATTTATTTTATTCAATTTGTATTCTGCCCTCCCCACAAGTGGGCTCAGGGCAGACCATAGTAAGATTCTAAAACACATAAATAGAACTTTACAGAATAATTAAAAACAATTAAAAACACAAAACAGGTCACACTGTTTCACTATATACATTATTTTCAAGATGGCGCCATTGGGTCTCTGAGATCTTATTGATCCAGGCTGCGTTGAGATGGTAGGCTTCTCAACAGGCAGCCGGTCGGATGTTGGGCGGCCGGTCGGACTCCAACCCAGAAGATCTGAACCAGGCATTGCAAGCCATGGCTGGTTGGCTTAGACTGAGTTGGTTGAAACTAAACCCAGCGAAGACGGAGGTCCTGTGCCTGAGCCAGAGCTGTCTGGGGATGGGGCTCCCTCTCCCGACCTTCGCCGGGTTGCCTTTGGTGCCCACGTTGGAGGTTAGGAGTTTGGGAATGCTACTGGATCCCTCCTTAACCATGGAGGTCCAGGTGGCAGCCACTGCCAGATCAGCCTTTTATCATCTTCGACTGGTTCGGCAGTTGGTCCCCTTCCTCGACCACGACAGCCTGGCTACGGTGATCCATGCGACGGTTACCTCGAGATTAGACTAGCTCTCTACATGGGGCTGCCTTTGTTGCAAATCCAGAAGCTGCAGTTAGTGCAGAATGCTGCGGCCAGGCTTCTGATGGGTCTCCCTAGATGGGAGCACATCCGACCTGTGCTGAAAGCGCTGCACTGGCTGCCTGTAGCTTTCCAAATTCGCTTCAAAGGGCTGGTACTTACCTTTAAAGCCCTATATGGCCAGGGTCCGACATACCTGAGGGATCGTCTTTCCCCATACATACCCCAGAGAGCACTACGGTCGGGGGCCCCACATCGATTAATGATTCCAGGGGCCCCAGGGACGCCAGGTTTGTGGCGGCCAGGGCTTCTCAGTGGCGGCTCCTACCTGGTGGAGTGAGCTCCCGGAGGAGATCAGGGCCCTACGGGATTTCTCACAGTTCCACAGGGCCTGCAAGACGGAGCTCTTTTGCCAGGCTTTCAATTAGGAGCCGCCACCATCACCACCACCAACTACCTCATGGGAACATGGGGTATTGGGATGGGCCATTACAAGATTGAGCCACAGTGCTTTGACTGACTGTACCGCCGAATCGAGCTTGGAGCTTCATCTACAGGCTACCATCTTGCTTTAACTGAATCTCTCCTTATATATAATTGAACTAGCAGTAAAGCCCGTTGTGAAAGCAATACAACGGGATCTAGAAAGAGGCTCTGGGGCAGTGCTCTGGCTTTGGGCAAACAGTGTCAATTTGCTGTGGTGACCTCAGCAGGGTATAATGACAGAGTCCACTGTTTTCTCCAGAGGAACTGATCTCTGCTACCTGAAGAGCAGTTGTAATTGTGAGTAATCTGTAGCCCTCACCTGGAGATTGGCAACAATTGTTACCCAGGACAAAATGGCTGGTTTGGAGGGTGGAGTCTATGGCATTCTACCTGTCTGAGGTCCCACCCCTCTGCAAACCCCACCCTCTCCAGGCTCCACCCCTCAAATCCCCAGGAATTTGTCAGCATGTAGTTGGCAACCCCATCTCCTTCCCAGCTAGCCACCAACCTACCATTATCTGCCCCTTTGACTTCAGCTGACTTCTGCCCTCCCTTCTGCAGAGCAGTTGTAATACTGAGTGCTCTCCAGCCCTCACCTGGAGATTGGCAACAATGGTTCCCTATGTGAGACTGACTGGTTTGGAGGGTGGAGTCTATGGCAGTGTACCTGTCTGAGGTCCCACCCCTCCTCAAACCTCACCCTCTTCAGGCTCCATCCCTCAAATCTCCAGGAATTTCCCATCTGGAGTTGGCAACCCTATCAGGACTGGCCCCAATGTGTTTTCTCCCAAAGGCCAAAGTAGGTGACAGGACCAAGCTTAGTTGCCTACCAACAGGCACTGAGGGGAATGTAGGGTTGCCAGCTCTAAGGAGGGAAATACCTGGAGGTTTGGGGGGTGGATTCTGTAGAGGGCCGGGCGACGGAGGCATCGGCCTTCTGTCGCCCGCCTTGCCCCCCCAATCTCGGCCCGGGCACCCGCGGCTCCCACCAGCGGCCGCCCGACTCCAGACTCCCCCGCGGCCACTCCAGCCAGGCGACGGAGGCATCGGC